>NC_054471.1:1956994-1959494 GCF_017639515.1 Carcharodon carcharias | reverse complement strand
TTAGGGTTAGGGTTAGGGTTAGGGTTAGGGTTAGGGTTAGGGTTAGGGTTAGGGTTAGGGTTAGGGTTAGGGTTAGGGTTAGGGTTAGGGTTAGGGTTAGGGTTAGGGTTAGGGTTAGGGTTAGGGTTAGGGTTAGGGTTAGGGTTAGGGTTAGGGTTAGGGTTAGGGTTAGGGTTAGGGTTAGGGTTAGGGTTAGGGTTAGGGTTAGGGTTAGGGTTAGGGTTAGGGTTAGGGTTAGGGTTAGGGTTAGGGTTAGGGTTAGGGTTAGGGTTAGGGTTAGGGTTAGGGTTAGGGTTAGGGTTAGGGTTAGGGTTAGGGTTAGGGTTAGGGTTAGGGTTAGGGTTAGGGTTAGGGTTAGGGTTAGGGTTAGGGTTAGGGTTAGGGTTAGGGTTAGGGTTAGGGTTAGGGTTAGGGTTAGGGTTAGGGTTAGGGTTAGGGTTAGGGTTAGGGTTAGGGTTAGGGTTAGGGTTAGGGTTAGGGTTAGGGTTAGGGTTAGGGTTAGGGTTAGGGTTAGGGTTAGGGTTAGGGTTAGGGTTAGGGTTAGGGTTAGGGTTAGGGTTAGGGTTAGGGTTAGGGTTAGGGTTAGGGTTAGGGTTAGGGTTAGGGTTAGGGTTAGGGTTAGGGTTAGGGTTAGGGTTAGGGTTAGGGTTAGGGTTAGGGTTAGGGTTAGGGTTAGGGTTAGGGTTAGGGTTAGGGTTAGGGTTAGGGTTAGGGTTAGGGTTAGGGTTAGGGTTAGGGTTAGGGTTAGGGTTAGGGTTAGGGTTAGGGTTAGGGTTAGGGTTAGGGTTAGGGTTAGGGTTAGGGTTAGGGTTAGGGTTAGGGTTAGGGTTAGGGTTAGGGTTAGGGTTAGGGTTAGGGTTAGGGTTAGGGTTAGGGTTAGGGTTAGGGTTAGGGTTAGGGTTAGGGTTAGGGTTAGGGTTAGGGTTAGGGTTAGGGTTAGGGTTAGGGTTAGGGTTAGGGTTAGGGTTAGGGTTAGGGTTAGGGTTAGGGTTAGGGTTAGGGTTAGGGTTAGGGTTAGGGTTAGGGTTAGGGTTAGGGTTAGGGTTAGGGTTAGGGTTAGGGTTAGGGTTAGGGTTAGGGTTAGGGTTAGGGTTAGGGTTAGGGTTAGGGTTAGGGTTAGGGTTAGGGTTAGGGTTAGGGTTAGGGTTAGGGTTAGGGTTAGGGTTAGGGTTAGGGTTAGGGTTAGGGTTAGGGTTAGGGTTAGGGTTAGGGTTAGGGTTAGGGTTAGGGTTAGGGTTAGGGTTAGGGTTAGGGTTAGGGTTAGGGTTAGGGTTAGGGTTAGGGTTAGGGTTAGGGTTAGGGTTAGGGTTAGGGTTAGGGTTAGGGTTAGGGTTAGGGTTAGGGTTAGGGTTAGGGTTAGGGTTAGGGTTAGGGTTAGGGTTAGGGTTAGGGTTAGGGTTAGGGTTAGGGTTAGGGTTAGGGTTAGGGTTAGGGTTAGGGTTAGGGTTAGGGTTAGGGTTAGGGTTAGGGTTAGGGTTAGGGTTAGGGTTAGGGTTAGGGTTAGGGTTAGGGTTAGGGTTAGGGTTAGGGTTAGGGTTAGGGTTAGGGTTAGGGTTAGGGTTAGGGTTAGGGTTAGGGTTAGGGTTAGGGTTAGGGTTAGGGTTAGGGTTAGGGTTAGGGTTAGGGTTAGGGTTAGGGTTAGGGTTAGGGTTAGGGTTAGGGTTAGGGTTAGGGTTAGGGTTAGGGTTAGGGTTAGGGTTAGGGTTAGGGTTAGGGTTAGGGTTAGGGTTAGGGTTAGGGTTAGGGTTAGGGTTAGGGTTAGGGTTAGGGTTAGGGTTAGGGTTAGGGTTAGGGTTAGGGTTAGGGTTAGGGTTAGGGTTAGGGTTAGGGTTAGGGTTAGGGTTAGGGTTAGGGTTAGGGTTAGGGTTAGGGTTAGGGTTAGGGTTAGGGTTAGGGTTAGGGTTAGGGTTAGGGTTAGGGTTAGGGTTAGGGTTAGGGTTAGGGTTAGGGTTAGGGTTAGGGTTAGGGTTAGGGTTAGGGTTAGGGTTAGGGTTAGGGTTAGGGTTAGGGTTAGGGTTAGGGTTAGGGTTAGGGTTAGGGTTAGGGTTAGGGTTAGGGTTAGGGTTAGGGTTAGGGTTAGGGTTAGGGTTAGGGTTAGGGTTAGGGTTAGGGTTAGGGTTAGGGTTAGGGTTAGGGTTAGGGTTAGGGTTAGGGTTAGGGTTAGGGTTAGGGTTAGGGTTAGGGTTAGGGTTAGGGTTAGGGTTAGGGTTAGGGTTAGGGTTAGGGTTAGGGTTAGGGTTAGGGTTAGGGTTAGGGTTAGGGTTAGGGTTAGGGTTAGGGTTAGGGTTAGGGTTAGGGTTAGGGTTAGGGTTAGGGTTAGGGTTAGGGTTAGGGTTAGGGTTAGGGTTAGGGTTAGGGTTAGGGTTAGGGTTAGGGTTAGGGTTAGGGTTAGGGTTAGGGTTAGGGTTAGGGTTAGGGTTAGGGTTAGGGTTAGGGTTAGGGTTAGGGTTAGGGTTAGGGTTAGGGTTAGGGTTAGGGTTAGGGTTAGGGTTAGGGTTAG
>NC_054471.1:1934494-1951994 GCF_017639515.1 Carcharodon carcharias | reverse complement strand
TAGGGTTAGGGTTAGGGTTAGGGTTAGGGTTAGGGTTAGGGTTAGGGTTAGGGTTAGGGTTAGGGTTAGGGTTAGGGTTAGGGTTAGGGTTAGGGTTAGGGTTAGGGTTAGGGTTAGGGTTAGGGTTAGGGTTAGGGTTAGGGTTAGGGTTAGGGTTAGGGTTAGGGTTAGGGTTAGGGTTAGGGTTAGGGTTAGGGTTAGGGTTAGGGTTAGGGTTAGGGTTAGGGTTAGGGTTAGGGTTAGGGTTAGGGTTAGGGTTAGGGTTAGGGTTAGGGTTAGGGTTAGGGTTAGGGTTAGGGTTAGGGTTAGGGTTAGGGTTAGGGTTAGGGTTAGGGTTAGGGTTAGGGTTAGGGTTAGGGTTAGGGTTAGGGTTAGGGTTAGGGTTAGGGTTAGGGTTAGGGTTAGGGTTAGGGTTAGGGTTAGGGTTAGGGTTAGGGTTAGGGTTAGGGTTAGGGTTAGGGTTAGGGTTAGGGTTAGGGTTAGGGTTAGGGTTAGGGTTAGGGTTAGGGTTAGGGTTAGGGTTAGGGTTAGGGTTAGGGTTAGGGTTAGGGTTAGGGTTAGGGTTAGGGTTAGGGTTAGGGTTAGGGTTAGGGTTAGGGTTAGGGTTAGGGTTAGGGTTAGGGTTAGGGTTAGGGTTAGGGTTAGGGTTAGGGTTAGGGTTAGGGTTAGGGTTAGGGTTAGGGTTAGGGTTAGGGTTAGGGTTAGGGTTAGGGTTAGGGTTAGGGTTAGGGTTAGGGTTAGGGTTAGGGTTAGGGTTAGGGTTAGGGTTAGGGTTAGGGTTAGGGTTAGGGTTAGGGTTAGGGTTAGGGTTAGGGTTAGGGTTAGGGTTAGGGTTAGGGTTAGGGTTAGGGTTAGGGTTAGGGTTAGGGTTAGGGTTAGGGTTAGGGTTAGGGTTAGGGTTAGGGTTAGGGTTAGGGTTAGGGTTAGGGTTAGGGTTAGGGTTAGGGTTAGGGTTAGGGTTAGGGTTAGGGTTAGGGTTAGGGTTAGGGTTAGGGTTAGGGTTAGGGTTAGGGTTAGGGTTAGGGTTAGGGTTAGGGTTAGGGTTAGGGTTAGGGTTAGGGTTAGGGTTAGGGTTAGGGTTAGGGTTAGGGTTAGGGTTAGGGTTAGGGTTAGGGTTAGGGTTAGGGTTAGGGTTAGGGTTAGGGTTAGGGTTAGGGTTAGGGTTAGGGTTAGGGTTAGGGTTAGGGTTAGGGTTAGGGTTAGGGTTAGGGTTAGGGTTAGGGTTAGGGTTAGGGTTAGGGTTAGGGTTAGGGTTAGGGTTAGGGTTAGGGTTAGGGTTAGGGTTAGGGTTAGGGTTAGGGTTAGGGTTAGGGTTAGGGTTAGGGTTAGGGTTAGGGTTAGGGTTAGGGTTAGGGTTAGGGTTAGGGTTAGGGTTAGGGTTAGGGTTAGGGTTAGGGTTAGGGTTAGGGTTAGGGTTAGGGTTAGGGTTAGGGTTAGGGTTAGGGTTAGGGTTAGGGTTAGGGTTAGGGTTAGGGTTAGGGTTAGGGTTAGGGTTAGGGTTAGGGTTAGGGTTAGGGTTAGGGTTAGGGTTAGGGTTAGGGTTAGGGTTAGGGTTAGGGTTAGGGTTAGGGTTAGGGTTAGGGTTAGGGTTAGGGTTAGGGTTAGGGTTAGGGTTAGGGTTAGGGTTAGGGTTAGGGTTAGGGTTAGGGTTAGGGTTAGGGTTAGGGTTAGGGTTAGGGTTAGGGTTAGGGTTAGGGTTAGGGTTAGGGTTAGGGTTAGGGTTAGGGTTAGGGTTAGGGTTAGGGTTAGGGTTAGGGTTAGGGTTAGGGTTAGGGTTAGGGTTAGGGTTAGGGTTAGGGTTAGGGTTAGGGTTAGGGTTAGGGTTAGGGTTAGGGTTAGGGTTAGGGTTAGGGTTAGGGTTAGGGTTAGGGTTAGGGTTAGGGTTAGGGTTAGGGTTAGGGTTAGGGTTAGGGTTAGGGTTAGGGTTAGGGTTAGGGTTAGGGTTAGGGTTAGGGTTAGGGTTAGGGTTAGGGTTAGGGTTAGGGTTAGGGTTAGGGTTAGGGTTAGGGTTAGGGTTAGGGTTAGGGTTAGGGTTAGGGTTAGGGTTAGGGTTAGGGTTAGGGTTAGGGTTAGGGTTAGGGTTAGGGTTAGGGTTAGGGTTAGGGTTAGGGTTAGGGTTAGGGTTAGGGTTAGGGTTAGGGTTAGGGTTAGGGTTAGGGTTAGGGTTAGGGTTAGGGTTAGGGTTAGGGTTAGGGTTAGGGTTAGGGTTAGGGTTAGGGTTAGGGTTAGGGTTAGGGTTAGGGTTAGGGTTAGGGTTAGGGTTAGGGTTAGGGTTAGGGTTAGGGTTAGGGTTAGGGTTAGGGTTAGGGTTAGGGTTAGGGTTAGGGTTAGGGTTAGGGTTAGGGTTAGGGTTAGGGTTAGGGTTAGGGTTAGGGTTAGGGTTAGGGTTAGGGTTAGGGTTAGGGTTAGGGTTAGGGTTAGGGTTAGGGTTAGGGTTAGGGTTAGGGTTAGGGTTAGGGTTAGGGTTAGGGTTAGGGTTAGGGTTAGGGTTAGGGTTAGGGTTAGGGTTAGGGTTAGGGTTAGGGTTAGGGTTAGGGTTAGGGTTAGGGTTAGGGTTAGGGTTAGGGTTAGGGTTAGGGTTAGGGTTAGGGTTAGGGTTAGGGTTAGGGTTAGGGTTAGGGTTAGGGTTAGGGTTAGGGTTAGGGTTAGGGTTAGGGTTAGGGTTAGGGTTAGGGTTAGGGTTAGGGTTAGGGTTAGGGTTAGGGTTAGGGTTAGGGTTAGGGTTAGGGTTAGGGTTAGGGTTAGGGTTAGGGTTAGGGTTAGGGTTAGGGTTAGGGTTAGGGTTAGGGTTAGGGTTAGGGTTAGGGTTAGGGTTAGGGTTAGGGTTAGGGTTAGGGTTAGGGTTAGGGTTAGGGTTAGGGTTAGGGTTAGGGTTAGGGTTAGGGTTAGGGTTAGGGTTAGGGTTAGGGTTAGGGTTAGGGTTAGGGTTAGGGTTAGGGTTAGGGTTAGGGTTAGGGTTAGGGTTAGGGTTAGGGTTAGGGTTAGGGTTAGGGTTAGGGTTAGGGTTAGGGTTAGGGTTAGGGTTAGGGTTAGGGTTAGGGTTAGGGTTAGGGTTAGGGTTAGGGTTAGGGTTAGGGTTAGGGTTAGGGTTAGGGTTAGGGTTAGGGTTAGGGTTAGGGTTAGGGTTAGGGTTAGGGTTAGGGTTAGGGTTAGGGTTAGGGTTAGGGTTAGGGTTAGGGTTAGGGTTAGGGTTAGGGTTAGGGTTAGGGTTAGGGTTAGGGTTAGGGTTAGGGTTAGGGTTAGGGTTAGGGTTAGGGTTAGGGTTAGGGTTAGGGTTAGGGTTAGGGTTAGGGTTAGGGTTAGGGTTAGGGTTAGGGTTAGGGTTAGGGTTAGGGTTAGGGTTAGGGTTAGGGTTAGGGTTAGGGTTAGGGTTAGGGTTAGGGTTAGGGTTAGGGTTAGGGTTAGGGTTAGGGTTAGGGTTAGGGTTAGGGTTAGGGTTAGGGTTAGGGTTAGGGTTAGGGTTAGGGTTAGGGTTAGGGTTAGGGTTAGGGTTAGGGTTAGGGTTAGGGTTAGGGTTAGGGTTAGGGTTAGGGTTAGGGTTAGGGTTAGGGTTAGGGTTAGGGTTAGGGTTAGGGTTAGGGTTAGGGTTAGGGTTAGGGTTAGGGTTAGGGTTAGGGTTAGGGTTAGGGTTAGGGTTAGGGTTAGGGTTAGGGTTAGGGTTAGGGTTAGGGTTAGGGTTAGGGTTAGGGTTAGGGTTAGGGTTAGGGTTAGGGTTAGGGTTAGGGTTAGGGTTAGGGTTAGGGTTAGGGTTAGGGTTAGGGTTAGGGTTAGGGTTAGGGTTAGGGTTAGGGTTAGGGTTAGGGTTAGGGTTAGGGTTAGGGTTAGGGTTAGGGTTAGGGTTAGGGTTAGGGTTAGGGTTAGGGTTAGGGTTAGGGTTAGGGTTAGGGTTAGGGTTAGGGTTAGGGTTAGGGTTAGGGTTAGGGTTAGGGTTAGGGTTAGGGTTAGGGTTAGGGTTAGGGTTAGGGTTAGGGTTAGGGTTAGGGTTAGGTTAGGGTTAGGGTTAGGGTTAGGGTTAGGGTTAGGGTTAGGGTTAGGGTTAGGGTTAGGGTTAGGGTTAGGGTTAGGGTTAGGGTTAGGGTTAGGGTTAGGGTTAGGGTTAGGGTTAGGGTTAGGGTTAGGGTTAGGGTTAGGGTTAGGGTTAGGGTTAGGGTTAGGGTTAGGGTTAGGGTTAGGGTTAGGGTTAGGGTTAGGGTTAGGGTTAGGGTTAGGGTTAGGGTTAGGGTTAGGGTTAGGGTTAGGGTTAGGGTTAGGGTTAGGGTTAGGGTTAGGGTTAGGGTTAGGGTTAGGGTTAGGGTTAGGGTTAGGGTTAGGGTTAGGGTTAGGGTTAGGGTTAGGGTTAGGGTTAGGGTTAGGGTTAGGGTTAGGGTTAGGGTTAGGGTTAGGGTTAGGGTTAGGGTTAGGGTTAGGGTTAGGGTTAGGGTTAGGGTTAGGGTTAGGGTTAGGGTTAGGGTTAGGGTTAGGGTTAGGGTTAGGGTTAGGGTTAGGGTTAGGGTTAGGGTTAGGGTTAGGGTTAGGGTTAGGGTTAGGGTTAGGGTTAGGGTTAGGGTTAGGGTTAGGGTTAGGGTTAGGGTTAGGGTTAGGGTTAGGGTTAGGGTTAGGGTTAGGGTTAGGGTTAGGGTTAGGGTTAGGGTTAGGGTTAGGGTTAGGGTTAGGGTTAGGGTTAGGGTTAGGGTTAGGGTTAGGGTTAGGGTTAGGGTTAGGGTTAGGGTTAGGGTTAGGGTTAGGGTTAGGGTTAGGGTTAGGGTTAGGGTTAGGGTTAGGGTTAGGGTTAGGGTTAGGGTTAGGGTTAGGGTTAGGGTTAGGGTTAGGGTTAGGGTTAGGGTTAGGGTTAGGGTTAGGGTTAGGGTTAGGGTTAGGGTTAGGGTTAGGGTTAGGGTTAGGGTTAGGGTTAGGGTTAGGGTTAGGGTTAGGGTTAGGGTTAGGGTTAGGGTTAGGGTTAGGGTTAGGGTTAGGGTTAGGGTTAGGGTTAGGGTTAGGGTTAGGGTTAGGGTTAGGGTTAGGGTTAGGGTTAGGGTTAGGGTTAGGGTTAGGGTTAGGGTTAGGGTTAGGGTTAGGGTTAGGGTTAGGGTTAGGGTTAGGGTTAGGGTTAGGGTTAGGGTTAGGGTTAGGGTTAGGGTTAGGGTTAGGGTTAGGGTTAGGGTTAGGGTTAGGGTTAGGGTTAGGGTTAGGGTTAGGGTTAGGGTTAGGGTTAGGGTTAGGGTTAGGGTTAGGGTTAGGGTTAGGGTTAGGGTTAGGGTTAGGGTTAGGGTTAGGGTTAGGGTTAGGGTTAGGGTTAGGGTTAGGGTTAGGGTTAGGGTTAGGGTTAGGGTTAGGGTTAGGGTTAGGGTTAGGGTTAGGGTTAGGGTTAGGGTTAGGGTTAGGGTTAGGGTTAGGGTTAGGGTTAGGGTTTAGGGTTAGGGTTAGGGTTAGGGTTAGGGTTAGGGTTAGGGTTAGGGTTAGGGTTAGGGTTAGGGTTAGGGTTAGGGTTAGGGTTAGGGTTAGGGTTAGGGTTAGGGTTAGGGTTAGGGTTAGGGTTAGGGTTAGGGTTAGGGTTAGGGTTAGGGTTAGGGTTAGGGTTAGGGTTAGGGTTAGGGTTAGGGTTAGGGTTAGGGTTAGGGTTAGGGTTAGGGTTAGGGTTAGGGTTAGGGTTAGGGTTAGGGTTAGGGTTAGGGTTAGGGTTAGGGTTAGGGTTAGGGTTAGGGTTAGGGTTAGGGTTAGGGTTAGGGTTAGGGTTAGGGTTAGGGTTAGGGTTAGGGTTAGGGTTAGGGTTAGGGTTAGGGTTAGGGTTAGGGTTAGGGTTAGGGTTAGGGTTAGGGTTAGGGTTAGGGTTAGGGTTAGGGTTAGGGTTAGGGTTAGGGTTAGGGTTAGGGTTAGGGTTAGGGTTAGGGTTAGGGTTAGGGTTAGGGTTAGGGTTAGGGTTAGGGTTAGGGTTAGGGTTAGGGTTAGGGTTAGGGTTAGGGTTAGGGTTAGGGTTAGGGTTAGGGTTAGGGTTAGGGTTAGGGTTAGGGTTAGGGTTAGGGTTAGGGTTAGGGTTAGGGTTAGGGTTAGGGTTAGGGTTAGGGTTAGGGTTAGGGTTAGGGTTAGGGTTAGGGTTAGGGTTAGGGTTAGGGTTAGGGTTAGGGTTAGGGTTAGGGTTAGGGTTAGGGTTAGGGTTAGGGTTAGGGTTAGGGTTAGGGTTAGGGTTAGGGTTAGGGTTAGGGTTAGGGTTAGGGTTAGGGTTAGGGTTAGGGTTAGGGTTAGGGTTAGGGTTAGGGTTAGGGTTAGGGTTAGGGTTAGGGTTAGGGTTAGGGTTAGGGTTAGGGTTAGGGTTAGGGTTAGGGTTAGGGTTAGGGTTAGGGTTAGGGTTAGGGTTAGGGTTAGGGTTAGGGTTAGGGTTAGGGTAGGGTTAGGGTTAGGGTTAGGGTTAGGGTTAGGGTTAGGGTTAGGGTTAGGGTTAGGGTTAGGGTTAGGGTTAGGGTTAGGGTTAGGGTTAGGGTTAGGGTTAGGGTTAGGGTTAGGGTTAGGGTTAGGGTTAGGGTTAGGGTTAGGGTTAGGGTTAGGGTTAGGGTTAGGGTTAGGGTTAGGGTTAGGGTTAGGGTTAGGGTTAGGGTTAGGGTTAGGGTTAGGGTTAGGGTTAGGGTTAGGGTTAGGGTTAGGGTTAGGGTTAGGGTTAGGGTTAGGGTTAGGGTTAGGGTTAGGGTTAGGGTTAGGGTTAGGGTTAGGGTTAGGGTTAGGGTTAGGGTTAGGGTTAGGGTTAGGGTTAGGGTTAGGGTTAGGGTTAGGGTTAGGGTTAGGGTTAGGGTTAGGGTTAGGGTTAGGGTTAGGGTTAGGGTTAGGGTTAGGGTTAGGGTTAGGGTTAGGGTTAGGGTTAGGGTTAGGGTTAGGGTTAGGGTTAGGGTTAGGGTTAGGGTTAGGGTTAGGGTTAGGGTTAGGGTTAGGGTTAGGGTTAGGGTTAGGGTTAGGGTTAGGGTTAGGGTTAGGGTTAGGGTTAGGGTTAGGGTTAGGGTTAGGGTTAGGGTTAGGGTTAGGGTTAGGGTTAGGGTTAGGGTTAGGGTTAGGGTTAGGGTTAGGGTTAGGGTTAGGGTTAGGGTTAGGGTTAGGGTTAGGGTTAGGGTAGGTTAGGGTTAGGGTTAGGGTTAGGGTTAGGGTTAGGGTTAGGGTTAGGGTTAGGGTTAGGGTTAGGGTTAGGGTTAGGGTTAGGGTTAGGGTTAGGGTTAGGGTTAGGGTTAGGGTTAGGGTTAGGGTTAGGGTTAGGGTTAGGGTTAGGGTTAGGGTTAGGGTTAGGGTTAGGGTTAGGGTTAGGGTTAGGGTTAGGGTTAGGGTTAGGGTTAGGGTTAGGGTTAGGGTTAGGGTTAGGGTTAGGGTTAGGGTTAGGGTTAGGGTTAGGGTTAGGGTTAGGGTTAGGGTTAGGGTTAGGGTTAGGGTTAGGGTTAGGGTTAGGGTTAGGGTTAGGGTTAGGGTTAGGGTTAGGGTTAGGGTTAGGGTTAGGGTTAGGGTTAGGGTTAGGGTTAGGGTTAGGGTTAGGGTTAGGGTTAGGGTTAGGGTTAGGGTTAGGGTTAGGGTTAGGGTTAGGGTTAGGGTTAGGGTTAGGGTTAGGGTTAGGGTTAGGGTTAGGGTTAGGGTTAGGGTTAGGGTTAGGGTTAGGGTTAGGGTTAGGGTTAGGGTTAGGGTTAGGGTTAGGGTTAGGGTTAGGGTTAGGGTTAGGGTTAGGGTTAGGGTTAGGGTTAGGGTTAGGGTTAGGGTTAGGGTTAGGGTTAGGGTTAGGGTTAGGGTTAGGGTTAGGTTAGGGTTAGGGTTAGGGTTAGGGTTAGGGTTAGGGTTAGGGTTAGGGTTAGGGTTAGGGTTAGGGTTAGGGTTAGGGTTAGGGTTAGGGTTAGGGTTAGGGTTAGGGTTAGGGTTAGGGTTAGGGTTAGGGTTAGGGTTAGGGTTAGGGTTAGGGTTAGGGTTAGGGTTAGGGTTAGGGTTAGGGTTAGGGTTAGGGTTAGGGTTAGGGTTAGGGTTAGGGTTAGGGTTAGGGTTAGGGTTAGGGTTAGGGTTAGGGTTAGGGTTAGGGTTAGGGTTAGGGTTAGGGTTAGGGTTAGGGTTAGGGTTAGGGTTAGGGTTAGGGTTAGGGTTAGGGTTAGGGTTAGGGTTAGGGTTAGGGTTAGGGTTAGGGTTAGGGTTAGGGTTAGGGTTAGGGTTAGGGTTAGGGTTAGGGTTAGGGTTAGGGTTAGGGTTAGGGTTAGGGTTAGGGTTAGGGTTAGGGTTAGGGTTAGGGTTAGGGTTAGGGTTAGGGTTAGGGTTAGGGTTAGGGTTAGGGTTAGGGTTAGGGTTAGGGTTAGGGTTAGGGTTAGGGTTAGGGTTAGGGTTAGGGTTAGGGTTAGGGTTAGGGTTAGGTTAGGGTTAGGGTTAGGGTTAGGGTTAGGGTTAGGGTTAGGGTTAGGGTTAGGGTTAGGGTTAGGGTTAGGGTTAGGGTTAGGGTTAGGGTTAGGGTTAGGGTTAGGGTTAGGGTTAGGGTTAGGGTTAGGGTTAGGGTTAGGGTTAGGGTTAGGGTTAGGGTTAGGGTTAGGGTTAGGGTTAGGGTTAGGGTTAGGGTTAGGGTTAGGGTTAGGGTTAGGGTTAGGGTTAGGGTTAGGGTTAGGGTTAGGGTTAGGGTTAGGGTTAGGGTTAGGGTTAGGGTTAGGGTTAGGGTTAGGGTTAGGGTTAGGGTTAGGGTTAGGGTTAGGGTTAGGGTTAGGGTTAGGGTTAGGGTTAGGGTTAGGGTTAGGGTTAGGGTTAGGGTTAGGGTTAGGGTTAGGGTTAGGTTAGGGTTAGGGTTAGGGTTAGGGTTAGGGTTAGGGTTAGGGTTAGGGTTAGGGTTAGGGTTAGGGTTAGGGTTAGGGTTAGGGTTAGGGTTAGGGTTAGGGTTAGGGTTAGGGTTAGGGTTAGGGTTAGGGTTAGGGTTAGGGTTAGGGTTAGGGTTAGGGTTAGGGTTAGGGTTAGGGTTAGGGTTAGGGTTAGGGTTAGGGTTAGGGTTAGGGTTAGGGTTAGGGTTAGGGTTAGGGTTAGGGTTAGGGTTAGGGTTAGGGTTAGGGTTAGGGTTAGGGTTAGGGTTAGGTTAGGGTTAGGGTTAGGGTTAGGGTTAGGGTTAGGGTTAGGGTTAGGGTTAGGGTTAGGGTTAGGGTTAGGGTTAGGGTTAGGGTTAGGGTTAGGGTTAGGGTTAGGGTTAGGGTTAGGGTTAGGGTTAGGGTTAGGGTTAGGGTTAGGGTTAGGGTTAGGGTTAGGGTTAGGGTTAGGGTTAGGGTTAGGGTTAGGGTTAGGGTTAGGGTTAGGGTTAGGGTTAGGGTTAGGGTTAGGGTTAGGGTTAGGGTTAGGGTTAGGGTTAGGGTTAGGGTTAGGGTTAGGGTTAGGGTTAGGGTTAGGGTTAGGGTTAGGGTTAGGGTTAGGGTTAGGGTTAGGGTTAGGGTTAGGGTTAGGGTTAGGGTTAGGGTTAGGGTTAGGGTTAGGGTTAGGGTTAGGGTTAGGGTTAGGGTTAGGGTTAGGGTTAGGGTTAGGGTTAGGGTTAGGGTTAGGGTTAGGGTTAGGGTTAGGGTTAGGGTTAGGGTTAGGGTTAGGGTTAGGGTTAGGGTTAGGGTTAGGGTTAGGGTTAGGGTTAGGGTTAGGGTTAGGGTTAGGGTTAGGGTTAGGGTTAGGGTTAGGGTTAGGGTTAGGGTTAGGGTTAGGGTTAGGGTTAGGGTTAGGGTTAGGGTTAGGGTTAGGGTTAGGGTTAGGGTTAGGGTTAGGGTTAGGGTTAGGGTTAGGGTTAGGGTTAGGGTTAGGGTTAGGGTTAGGGTTAGGGTTAGGGTTAGGGTTAGGGTTAGGGTTAGGGTTAGGGTTAGGGTTAGGGTTAGGGTTAGGGTTAGGGTTAGGGTTAGGGTTAGGGTTAGGGTTAGGGTTAGGGTTAGGGTTAGGGTTAGGGTTAGGGTTAGGGTTAGGGTTAGGGTTAGGGTTAGGGTTAGGGTTAGGGTTAGGGTTAGGGTTAGGGTTAGGGTTAGGGTTAGGGTTAGGGTTAGGGTTAGGGTTAGGGTTAGGGTTAGGGTTAGGGTTAGGGTTAGGGTTAGGGTAGGGTTAGGGTTAGGGTTAGGGTTAGGGTTAGGGTTAGGGTTAGGGTTAGGGTTAGGGTTAGGGTTAGGGTTAGGGTTAGGGTTAGGGTTAGGGTTAGGGTTAGGGTTAGGGTTAGGGTTAGGGTTAGGGTTAGGGTTAGGGTTAGGGTTAGGGTTAGGGTTAGGGTTAGGGTTAGGGTTAGGGTTAGGGTTAGGGTTAGGGTTAGGGTTAGGGTTAGGGTTAGGGTTAGGGTTAGGGTTAGGGTTAGGGTTAGGGTTAGGGTTAGGGTTAGGGTTAGGGTTAGGGTTAGGGTTAGGGTTAGGGTTAGGGTTAGGGTTAGGGTTAGGGTTAGGGTTAGGGTTAGGGTTAGGGTTAGGGTTAGGGTTAGGGTTAGGGTTAGGGTTAGGGTTAGGGTTAGGGTTAGGGTTAGGGTTAGGGTTAGGGTTAGGGTTAGGGTTAGGGTTAGGGTTAGGGTTAGGGTTAGGGTTAGGGTTAGGGTTAGGGTTAGGGTTAGGGTTAGGGTTAGGGTTAGGGTTAGGGTTAGGGTTAGGGTTAGGGTTAGGGTTAGGGTTAGGGTTAGGGTTAGGGTTAGGGTTAGGGTTAGGGTTAGGGTTAGGGTTAGGGTTAGGGTTAGGGTTAGGGTTAGGGTTAGGGTTAGGGTTAGGGTTAGGGTTAGGGTTAGGGTTAGGGTTAGGGTTAGGGTTAGGGTTAGGGTTAGGGTTAGGGTTAGGGTTAGGGTTAGGGTTAGGGTTAGGGTTAGGGTTAGGGTTAGGGTTAGGGTTAGGGTTAGGGTTAGGGTTAGGGTTAGGGTTAGGGTTAGGGTTAGGGTTAGGGTTAGGGTTAGGGTTAGGGTTAGGGTTAGGGTTAGGGTTAGGGTTAGGGTTAGGGTTAGGGTTAGGGTTAGGGTTAGGGTTAGGGTTAGGGTTAGGGTTAGGGTTAGGGTTAGGGTTAGGGTTAGGGTTAGGGTTAGGGTTAGGGTTAGGGTTAGGGTTAGGGTTAGGGTTAGGGTTAGGGTTAGGGTTAGGGTTAGGGTTAGGGTTAGGGTTAGGGTTAGGGTTAGGGTTAGGGTTAGGGTTAGGGTTAGGGTTAGGGTTAGGGTTAGGGTTAGGGTTAGGGTTAGGGTTAGGGTTAGGGTTAGGGTTAGGGTTAGGGTTAGGGTTAGGGTTAGGGTTAGGGTTAGGGTTAGGGTTAGGGTTAGGGTTAGGGTTAGGGTTAGGGTTAGGGTTAGGGTTAGGGTTAGGGTTAGGGTTAGGGTTAGGGTTAGGGTTAGGGTTAGGGTTAGGGTTAGGGTTAGGGTTAGGGTTAGGGTTAGGGTTAGGGTTAGGGTTAGGGTTAGGGTTAGGGTTAGGGTTAGGGTTAGGGTTAGGGTTAGGGTTAGGGTTAGGGTTAGGGTTAGGGTTAGGGTTAGGGTTAGGGTTAGGGTTAGGGTTAGGGTTAGGGTTAGGGTTAGGGTTAGGGTTAGGGTTAGGGTTAGGGTTAGGGTTAGGGTTAGGGTTAGGGTTAGGGTTAGGGTTAGGGTTAGGGTTAGGGTTAGGGTTAGGGTTAGGGTTAGGGTTAGGGTTAGGGTTAGGGTTAGGGTTAGGGTTAGGGTTAGGGTTAGGGTTAGGGTTAGGGTTAGGGTTAGGGTTAGGGTTAGGGTTAGGGTTAGGGTTAGGGTTAGGGTTAGGGTTAGGGTTAGGGTTAGGGTTAGGGTTAGGGTTAGGGTTAGGGTTAGGGTTAGGGTTAGGGTTAGGGTTAGGGTTAGGGTTAGGGTTAGGGTTAGGGTTAGGGTTAGGGTTAGGGTTAGGGTTAGGGTTAGGGTTAGGGTTAGGGTTAGGGTTAGGGTTAGGGTTAGGGTTAGGGTTAGGGTTAGGGTTAGGGTTAGGGTTAGGGTTAGGGTTAGGGTTAGGGTTAGGGTTAGGGTTAGGGTTAGGGTTAGGGTTAGGGTTAGGGTTAGGGTTAGGGTTAGGGTTAGGGTTAGGGTTAGGGTTAGGGTTAGGGTTAGGGTTAGGGTTAGGGTTAGGGTTAGGGTTAGGGTTAGGGTTAGGGTTAGGGTTAGGGTTAGGGTTAGGGTTAGGGTTAGGGTTAGGGTTAGGGTTAGGGTTAGGGTTAGGGTTAGGGTTAGGGTTAGGGTTAGGGTTAGGGTTAGGGTTAGGGTTAGGGTTAGGGTTAGGGTTAGGGTTAGGGTTAGGGTTAGGGTTAGGGTTAGGGTTAGGGTTAGGGTTAGGGTTAGGGTTAGGGTTAGGGTTAGGGTTAGGGTTAGGGTTAGGGTTAGGGTTAGGGTTAGGGTTAGGGTTAGGGTTAGGGTTAGGGTTAGGGTTAGGGTTAGGGTTAGGGTTAGGGTTAGGGTTAGGGTTAGGGTTAGGGTTAGGGTTAGGGTTAGGGTTAGGGTTAGGGTTAGGGTTAGGGTTAGGGTTAGGGTTAGGGTTAGGGTTAGGGTTAGGGTTAGGGTTAGGGTTAGGGTTAGGGTTAGGGTTAGGGTTAGGGTTAGGGTTAGGGTTAGGGTTAGGGTTAGGGTTAGGGTTAGGGTTAGGGTTAGGGTTAGGGTTAGGGTTAGGGTTAGGGTTAGGGTTAGGGTTAGGGTTAGGGTTAGGGTTAGGGTTAGGGTTAGGGTTAGGGTTAGGGTTAGGGTTAGGGTTAGGGTTAGGGTTAGGGTTAGGGTTAGGGTTAGGGTTAGGGTTAGGGTTAGGGTTAGGGTTAGGGTTAGGGTTAGGGTTAGGGTTAGGGTTAGGGTTAGGGTTAGGGTTAGGGTTAGGGTTAGGGTTAGGGTTAGGGTTAGGGTTAGGGTTAGGGTTAGGGTTAGGGTTAGGGTTAGGGTTAGGGTTAGGGTTAGGGTTAGGGTTAGGGTTAGGGTTAGGGTTAGGGTTAGGGTTAGGGTTAGGGTTAGGGTTAGGGTTAGGGTTAGGGTTAGGGTTAGGGTTAGGGTTAGGGTTAGGGTTAGGGTTAGGGTTAGGGTTAGGGTTAGGGTTAGGGTTAGGGTTAGGGTTAGGGTTAGGGTTAGGGTTAGGGTTAGGGTTAGGGTTAGGGTTAGGGTTAGGGTTAGGGTTAGGGTTAGGGTTAGGGTTAGGGTTAGGGTTAGGGTTAGGGTTAGGGTTAGGGTTAGGGTTAGGGTTAGGGTTAGGGTTAGGGTTAGGGTTAGGGTTAGGGTTAGGGTTAGGGTTAGGGTTAGGGTTAGGGTTAGGGTTAGGGTTAGGGTTAGGGTTAGGGTTAGGGTTAGGGTTAGGGTTAGGGTTAGGGTTAGGGTTAGGGTTAGGGTTAGGGTTAGGGTTAGGGTTAGGGTTAGGGTTAGGGTTAGGGTTAGGGTTAGGGTTAGGGTTAGGGTTAGGGTTAGGGTTAGGGTTAGGGTTAGGGTTAGGGTTAGGGTTAGGGTTAGGGTTAGGGTTAGGGTTAGGGTTAGGGTTAGGGTTAGGGTTAGGGTTAGGGTTAGGGTTAGGGTTAGGGTTAGGGTTAGGGTTAGGGTTAGGGTTAGGGTTAGGGTTAGGGTTAGGGTTAGGGTTAGGGTTAGGGTTAGGGTTAGGGTTAGGGTTAGGGTTAGGGTTAGGGTTAGGGTTAGGGTTAGGGTTAGGGTTAGGGTTAGGGTTAGGGTTAGGGTTAGGGTTAGGGTTAGGGTTAGGGTTAGGGTTAGGGTTAGGGTTAGGGTTAGGGTTAGGGTTAGGGTTAGGGTTAGGGTTAGGGTTAGGGTTAGGGTTAGGGTTAGGGTTAGGGTTAGGGTTAGGGTTAGGGTTAGGGTTAGGGTTAGGGTTAGGGTTAGGGTTAGGGTTAGGGTTAGGGTTAGGGTTAGGGTTAGGGTTAGGGTTAGGGTTAGGGTTAGGGTTAGGGTTAGGGTTAGGGTTAGGGTTAGGGTTAGGGTTAGGGTTAGGGTTAGGGTTAGGGTTAGGGTTAGGGTTAGGGTTAGGGTTAGGGTTAGGGTTAGGGTTAGGGTTAGGGTTAGGGTTAGGGTTAGGGTTAGGGTTAGGGTTAGGGTTAGGGTTAGGGTTAGGGTTAGGGTTAGGGTTAGGGTTAGGGTTAGGGTTAGGGTTAGGGTTAGGGTTAGGGTTAGGGTTAGGGTTAGGGTTAGGGTTAGGGTTAGGGTTAGGGTTAGGGTTAGGGTTAGGGTTAGGGTTAG
Source organism: Carcharodon carcharias (assembly GCF_017639515.1). Lineage (NCBI taxonomy): Eukaryota > Metazoa > Chordata > Chondrichthyes > Lamniformes > Lamnidae > Carcharodon > Carcharodon carcharias. Next base: position 1,937,911 of record NC_054471.1, on the reverse strand, counting down.
GGTTAGGGTTAGGGTTAGGGTTAGGGTTAGGGTTAGGGTTAGGGTTAGGGTTAGGGTTAGGGTTAGGGTTAGGGTTAGGGTTAGGGTTAGGGTTAGGGTTAGGGTTAGGGTTAGGGTTAGGGTTAGGGTTAGGGTTAGGGTTAGGGTTAGGGTTAGGGTTAGGGTTAGGGTTAGGGTTAGGGTTAGGGTTAGGGTTAGGGTTAGGGTTAGGGTTAGGGTTAGGGTTAGGGTTAGGGTTAGGGTTAGGGTTAGGGTTAGGGTTAGGGTTAGGGTTAGGGTTAGGGTTAGGGTTAGGGTTAGGGTTAGGGTTAGGGTTAGGGTTAGGGTTAGGGTTAGGGTTAGGGTTAGGGTTAGGGTTAGGGTTAGGGTTAGGGTTAGGGTTAGGGTTAGGGTTAGGGTTAGGGTTAGGGTTAGGGTTAGGGTTAGGGTTAGGGTTAGGGTTAGGGTTAGGGTTAGGGTTAGGGTTAGGGTTAGGGTTAGGGTTAGGGTTAGGGTTAGGGTTAGGGTTAGGGTTAGGGTTAGGGTTAGGGTTAGGGTTAGGGTTAGGGTTAGGGTTAGGGTTAGGGTTAGGGTTAGGGTTAGGGTTAGGGTTAGGGTTAGGGTTAGGGTTAGGGTTAGGGTTAGGGTTAGGGTTAGGGTTAGGGTTAGGGTTAGGGTTAGGGTTAGGGTTAGGGTTAGGGTTAGGGTTAGGGTTAGGGTTAGGGTTAGGGTTAGGGTTAGGGTTAGGGTTAGGGTTAGGGTTAGGGTTAGGGTTAGGGTTAGGGTTAGGGTTAGGGTTAGGGTTAGGGTTAGGGTTAGGGTTAGGGTTAGGGTTAGGGTTAGGGTTAGGGTTAGGGTTAGGGTTAGGGTTAGGGTTAGGGTTAGGGTTAGGGTTAGGGTTAGGGTTAGGGTTAGGGTTAGGGTTAGGGTTAGGGTTAGGGTTAGGGTTAGGGTTAGGGTTAGGGTTAGGGTTAGGGTTAGGGTTAGGGTTAGGGTTAGGGTTAGGGTTAGGGTTAGGGTTAGGGTTAGGGTTAGGGTTAGGGTTAGGGTTAGGGTTAGGGTTAGGGTTAGGGTTAGGGTTAGGGTTAGGGTTAGGGTTAGGGTTAGGGTTAGGGTTAGGGTTAGGGTTAGGGTTAGGGTTAGGGTTAGGGTTAGGGTTAGGGTTAGGGTTAGGGTTAGGGTTAGGGTTAGGGTTAGGGTTAGGGTTAGGGTTAGGGTTAGGGTTAGGGTTAGGGTTAGGGTTAGGGTTAGGGTTAGGGTTAGGGTTAGGGTTAGGGTTAGGGTTAGGGTTAGGGTTAGGGTTAGGGTTAGGGTTAGGGTTAGGGTTAGGGTTAGGGTTAGGGTTAGGGTTAGGGTTAGGGTTAGGGTTAGGGTTAGGGTTAGGGTTAGGGTTAGGGTTAGGGTTAGGGTTAGGGTTAGGGTTAGGGTTAGGGTTAGGGTTAGGGTTAGGGTTAGGGTTAGGGTTAGGGTTAGGGTTAGGGTTAGGGTTAGGGTTAGGGTTAGGGTTAGGGTTAGGGTTAGGGTTAGGGTTAGGGTTAGGGTTAGGGTTAGGGTTAGGGTTAGGGTTAGGGTTAGGGTTAGGGTTAGGGTTAGGGTTAGGGTTAGGGTTAGGGTTAGGGTTAGGGTTAGGGTTAGGGTTAGGGTTAGGGTTAGGGTTAGGGTTAGGGTTAGGGTTAGGGTTAGGGTTAGGGTTAGGGTTAGGGTTAGGGTTAGGGTTAGGGTTAGGGTTAGGGTTAGGGTTAGGGTTAGGGTTAGGGTTAGGGTTAGGGTTAGGGTTAGGGTTAGGGTTAGGGTTAGGGTTAGGGTTAGGGTTAGGGTTAGGGTTAGGGTTAGGGTTAGGGTTAGGGTTAGGGTTAGGGTTAGGGTTAGGGTTAGGGTTAGGGTTAGGGTTAGGGTTAGGGTTAGGGTTAGGGTTAGGGTTAGGGTTAGGGTTAGGGTTAGGGTTAGGGTTAGGGTTAGGGTTAGGGTTAGGGTTAGGGTTAGGGTTAGGGTTAGGGTTAGGGTTAGGGTTAGGGTTAGGGTTAGGGTTAGGGTTAGGGTTAGGGTTAGGGTTAGGGTTAGGGTTAGGGTTAGGGTTAGGGTTAGGGTTAGGGTTAGGGTTAGGGTTAGGGTTAGGGTTAGGGTTAGGGTTAGGGTTAGGGTTAGGGTTAGGGTTAGGGTTAGGGTTAGGGTTAGGGTTAGGGTTAGGGTTAGGGTTAGGGTTAGGGTTAGGGTTAGGGTTAGGGTTAGGGTTAGGGTTAGGGTTAGGGTTAGGGTTAGGGTTAGGGTTAGGGTTAGGGTTAGGGTTAGGGTTAGGGTTAGGGTTAGGGTTAGGGTTAGGGTTAGGGTTAGGGTTAGGGTTAGGGTTAGGGTTAGGGTTAGGGTTAGGGTTAGGGTTAGGGTTAGGGTTAGGGTTAGGGTTAGGGTTAGGGTTAGGGTTAGGGTTAGGGTTAGGGTTAGGGTTAGGGTTAGGGTTAGGGTTAGGGTTAGGGTTAGGGTTAGGGTTAGGGTTAGGGTTAGGGTTAGGGTTAGGGTTAGGGTTAGGGTTAGGGTTAGGGTTAGGGTTAGGGTTAGGGTTAGGGTTAGGGTTAGGGTTAGGGTTAGGGTTAGGGTTAGGGTTAGGGTTAGGGTTAGGGTTAGGGTTAGGGTTAGGGTTAGGGTTAGGGTTAGGGTTAGGGTTAGGGTTAGGGTTAGGGTTAGGGTTAGGGTTAGGGTTAGGGTTAGGGTTAGGGTTAGGGTTAGGGTTAGGGTTAGGGTTAGGGTTAGGGTTAGGGTTAGGGTTAGGGTTAGGGTTAGGGTTAGGGTTAGGGTTAGGGTTAGGGTTAGGGTTAGGGTTAGGGTTAGGGTTAGGGTTAGGGTTAGGGTTAGGGTTAGGGTTAGGGTTAGGGTTAGGGTTAGGGTTAGGGTTAGGGTTAGGGTTAGGGTTAGGGTTAGGGTTAGGGTTAGGGTTAGGGTTAGGGTTAGGGTTAGGGTTAGGGTTAGGGTTAGGGTTAGGGTTAGGGTTAGGGTTAGGGTTAGGGTTAGGGTTAGGGTTAGGGTTAGGGTTAGGGTTAGGGTTAGGGTTAGGGTTAGGGTTAGGGTTAGATGGGGTTAGGGTTAGGTTAGGGTTAGGGTAGGGTTAGGGTTAGGGTTAGGGGTTAGGGTTAGGGTTAGGGTTGGGGGGGTTAGGGTTGGGTTAGGGTTAGGGTTGGTTCGGGTTAGGGGTTAGGGTTAGGGGTCAGGGTTAGGGTTAGGGTTAGGGTTAGGGTAATGTTTAGGGTTAGGGGTTAGGGTTAGGGTTATGGTTAGGGGTAGGTTGGGTTAGGGGTTAGGGTTAGGGGTTAGGGTTAGGGTTTGGGTTAGGGTTAGGGTTTTTAGGGTAAGGGTTTAGGGTTAGGGTTAGGGTTAGGTTAGGGTTAGGGTTAGGGGTTAGGGTTAGGTTAGTTTTAGGGTTAGGGTTAGGGTTAGGGTTAGGGTTAG
>NC_054471.1:1853192-1928192 GCF_017639515.1 Carcharodon carcharias | reverse complement strand
TTTCCTTAACATCTTTAGTTAACCACGGATGGTGGGTCCTCCCCTTAGAATTTTTCTTTATAGTAGGAATGTATTCATTCTGAATACTCTGAAATATCCCCTTAAATGTCAGCCACTGCTTCTCTATTGATCTATCCTCTAGCCCAGTTTCCCCAGTTCACTTTAGCTAGCTCAGCTTCCATCCTCATATAGTTGCCCTTATTTAAGTTTAAGAAACAAGTCTTAGACCCACTCTTCTCCCTTTCAAACTGGATGTAAAATTCAATCATATTGTCATCGTTGCTACCTAGAGGTGCCTTTACTCTGAGGTCATTAATTAACCCTGTCACGTTACACAATACCAAGTCTAATGTAACCTGCTCTCTGGTTGGTTCTAGGACATGCTGCTCTAAGAAACTCTCTTGCAAGCATTCTAAGAACTCCAGTTTATGTATAGATTAAAATTACCCATGATTGTTGCTGTCCCTTTATCACAAGCACACAATATTTTCTCTTGAATACTTTGGCCTACACTGTGGCTACTGTTAGGGGACCTGTAGACCATTCCCACTAATGACTTATTCCCCTACTATTCCTCATCTCCACCCAAACTGATACAACACCCTGATCTCCTGAACTGAGGTCATCTCTAACTATTGCACCAATGCCCTCTTTGATTAACGGTGCTACCCCTCCACCTTTACCTAGCTTCCTATTCTTCTTAAATGCCACGTACCCTTCAATATTAAGGACCCAATCTTTATCATCCTGCAGCCACTTCTCTGTAATTGCAATCAGGTCATATTTATTTACTTCAATGTGGAGAAGTGGGTTCCGGTTTGTGGGGCACTGGCGTCAGCACTGGGGAATGTGGGGGCTGTGTCGTTGGGATGGTTTACACCTGAACCGTGCTGGGACAAGTGTCCTCACAATTCGCATAACTAGGGACGTAGAGAGAGACCTTTTTAAAAAATGTAAGTCTTTGTCGTTGATGACATCTGACTCCTCTGCCTAATTAAAAGAGGAAACTCCAAACAGCACAGATGGACTGTCCCAGCCTCACACAGAGAGAAGCTGGACAAGATCATTAACGTGCCACTGACATTTCAGGCCTGCAATGAACGTTGGCTTCTGCTGTGCTAACAAAAAAAAAATGAGGAACTTGCATTCTTATAGCGACTTTGACGTGGCAAAAACAATGCTGGATGCTGCACATGAACCTTATCAGGAAATAGACAACTTGTGAAAGAAAATAAACTATTTCAAAATGAGAGATGAGCAATGAATGCAGCCTTTGCTTGCGTCACCCCACATCCTGAGAACAAGATTCTTAAAAAAAAATATACAATTTGCATAACGTCGTATCAGTTCGAGGAAATTAACAAGAATAACTTACAAAACCATTTCCTTGATAAGTAGTAAAATAAAAGCAAAATACTGCGTATGTTGGAAATCTGAAGCAGGGATTAATCAAGGACAGTCAGCATGGTTTTGTTAAGGGGAGGTCATGTCTGACCAATTTGATTGAATTTTTCAAAGAGCTGACCAGGTATGTAGATGAGGGCAATGCATTTGACGGAGTCTATTTGGACTTCAGCAAGGCTTTTGATAAGGTCCCATATGGGACACTGATAACGAAGGTAAGAGCCCATGGGATCCAAGGCAATTTGGCAAATTGGATCCAGAATTGGCTGTGGCAGGAAGCAGAGGGTGATGGTCGAGGGGTGTTTTTGTGACTGGATGTCTGTGTCCAGTGGGGTTCCACAGGGATCGGTGTTGGGTCCCTTGCTGTTTGTGGTATATATAAACGATTTAGACTTGAATGTAGGAGGGTTGATCAGTAAGTTCACAGATGACACAAAAATTGGTGGGGTGGTAAATAGTGAGGAGGATAGCCTTAGATTACAGGAGGATATAGATGGGCTGGTCAGATGGGCTGATCAGTGGCAATTGGAATTTAATCCAGATAAGTGTGAGGTGATGCACTTGGGCAGGATAAACAAGGCACAGGAATACACGATGAATGGTAGGACCCTGGTGCTTGTCCACCAGTCTCTTAAGGTAGTGGGACAGGTAGATAAGGTGGTTAAGAAGGCATATGGGATACTTGCCTTTATTAGCCGAGGCATAGCATATAAGAGCAGGGAGGTTATGCTGGAACTGTATAAAATGCTGGTTAGGCCACAGCTAGAGTATTGCGTGCAGTTCTGGAATCCGCATTATAGGAAGGATGTGATTGCATTAGAGAGAGTGTAGAGGAGATTTACCAGGGTGTTGCCTGGGCTGAAGACTTTTAGTTATGAGGAGAGATTGGATAGACTGGGGTTATTTTCCCTGGAGCAGAGGGGATTGAGGTGGGACATGATTGAGGTGTATAAAATTATGAGGGGCATAGATAGGGTAGACAGGAAGGAACTTTTCCCTTTGGTGGAGGGATCAATAACCAGGGGGCATAGATTTAAGGTAAGGGGCAGGAGGTTTAGAGGGGATGTGAGGAAGAATTTTTTCACCCAGAGGGTGGTGGGAATCTGGAACTCACTGCCTGAAAGGTTGGTAGAGGCAGAAACCCTCAAAACATTTAAGAAGTATTTGGATGTGCACTTGCGATGCCATGGCAACAAGGCTATGGGCCTAGTGCTTGAAAATTGAATTAGAATGGTTAGGTGCTTGTTTGACCCACTCGATGGGCCGAAGGGCCTTTTTAAGTGCTGTAGACCTCTAGGACTATGAAATAAAAACAAAACGCTGGAAGAACTCAGCAGGTCTGGCAGCATCTGCAGAGTGAGAAACATAGTTAACATCGAATCGAAAAAAATTCTTTTTCAGAACTCACGAGTCAACTCAAGAGTCTGAAGAAGAGTCACACGGACTCGAAACGTTAATTCTGTTTCTCTCTCCACAGATGCTGCAGGACCTGCTGAATTTTTGGGGAAACACATGATGGATTCTCTGAGGGGCTGGGTGTAGGGATGGGGATGCGGGGTACACACCTCATCGGTACCCATGTGGGAAGACTTTTGCATTGTGAAATAAAGAAAGGGCTTTTTTTTGTCGAAGCTTTTCATCTTGCACCCATCGTGACAATTCACAAGAAAATACCAATGTACTCTCTTTTTATATAGTATAAATATGTTGTTTCCCCGACATTGGTATTTTCTTGTCAATTGTCCTGATGAGTGCAAGATGGAAAGTTTCGACAAATAAAAAAAAGATTTTTGTCTGACAATGCTCACATTGTGAGGTTTTACTGGGTTAAAGGTGCTACATAAATGCAAGTTGTTGTTGAAAGAGTGGGAGATGCCAAATGAATGGGCTACTCAGTTCATCCCATTACACACCACCCCCCCCACCTCCCACCCCCACCACCCCCCACTCCTTCCCCACTCCGCAAGCTTCTCCTTGCAGTACTTAATTCAAAATTCCCTTTTGAAAAGTACTTTTGAATCTGCTCCCAGTGCTCTTTCAGGCAGCGCGTCCCAGATCCCAACAACTCAGAAATGAACCCAAAAGCTAACACTCCAGTGTCACACTGGCAGAGGTGCCACCTTTTAGGTGAGATGCTGAACCGGTCTGGGGTGAACATAAAAAAATCCTCTGGCACTGTTTCGAAGACGTGCAAGTGAATTTTCCCCAGGTCCCGGACAAAATTTCTCCCTCAGCCAATGTCACAAAAACAGGATGTCATATTAATGTTTGAGGGAGCTTGCTGTGCACATAAATGGCCACCACATTTCCTACAACAATGACTGTATCTCAAAAAGAGTTCATTGACTGTAAAGCACTTTGTAATGCCCAGAGCTTATGAAAGGCGCTATATAAATGCAAGTCTGCCTTTCTTTAAAACAAGTTTCTCCTCATCTCCCCCTCTGGTTATTTTGCCAATTACCTTCAATCTTGTGTCCCTCTGGTTACAGACCCTCCTGCAACTGGAAACAGTTTTTCCTTATTTACTCTATCAAAACCCCTTCATAATTCAATGATGGAGCATCCACAACCCTCCGGGGTAGAGAATTCCAAATATTCACAACCCTCTGAGTGAAGAAATTTGTCCCCATCTCAGTCCAAAGTGATTGGTCCCTTATCTGGAGTCTAAGACCCCTAGTTCTAGACTCTCAGAACAGGGGGAAACAGCCTCTCAGCAACTACCCTGTCAACCTCTCTAAGAATTTGACATTTCCATGAGATCATCTCTCATTTTTTTAAGCTCCAGGGAATAAAAGCCCATTCTACTCATGAGACAGTCCCCTCATCCTCAGAATCAATGGCGTAAACCTTTACTGTTCCACTTTCAGACAAAGTATGCCCTTCCTTAGATACAGAGGGAAAACCTGTGTACAGTATTCCAGGTGTGACTGTAACTGTACCAAGGCTTTCTTGTTCATGTGCTTCAAGTGCAAATTGGCATAGGGACGCGAGAGTAAGGGAAGTAAACACGTGGCTAAAGGAGTGGTGTGGGAAAGAGGGGTTCCATTTCGTGGGGCACTGGCATCAGTATTGGAACAGGAGGGATCTGTACCGTTGGAATGGTCTCCACCTGAACCGATCTGGGACCAATGTTCTAGCGAAAAGGGTAAATAGGGTGGTCAACAGGACTTTGAACTAGTAAGTTTGGGGGGGAGGAGGGAAGGGTGAAACTCCAAGAAGTATGACTAATGGGGAACAAAGCAGCAGGTTAGCGGGGGGGGGTGGGGGTGGATTCAACTTCATGGAAAATTATGAAAAAACTGAAAAGGAAGGAGAGCCCAGGAGAGGCTATTAAACACAAAATAGGACAGAGTGTTTGGAAAGGGCTAAGAATCTAACTTCAAGCACATCAGATAAAGGGATGACAATGAGAAAGGGGACAGGAAATACAGGACTGAATGTGTTGTATCTGAATGCACGCAGTATACGAAATAAGGTAAATGAGCTTGTGGCGCAGATTGAAATTGGCAGCTATGATGTGGTGGGCATCACGGAGACATGGCTGCAAGGGGATCAGGACTGGGAGCTAAATATCCAAGGATATATATCTTATTGAAAAGATAGGCAGGTTGGCAGAGGGGGTGGGGTTGCTTTGTTAGTAAGAAATGAAATTAAATCAATAGCAAGCAATGATGTAGGGTCAGAAGATGTAGAATCTGTGTGGGTAGAGTTGAGGAACCACAAAGGTAAAAAAACCATAATGGGAGTTATGTACAGGCCTCCGAACAGTAGTCAGGATGTGGGGCACAAGATACACCAGGAGATAGAAAAGGTGTGTAAGAAAGGCAAGGTTACAGTGATCATGGGGGATTTCAATATGCAGGTAGACTGGGAAAATCAGGTTGGTAGTGGATCCCAAGAAAAGGAATTTGTGGAATGTCTACGAGATGGCTTTTTGGAGCAGCTTGTGGTGGAGCCACTAGGGAACAGGCAATTCTAGATTTAGTGATGTGTAATGAGGCAGATTTGATAAGGGAGCTTAAGGTGAAGGAACCCTTAGGAGAAATTGACCATATTACGATAGAATTTACCCTGCAATTTGAGAGGAAAAAGCTGGAATCAGTGTAATGGTATTACAGTTGAATAAAGGCAACTACAGAGGCATGAGGGAGGAGCTGGCCAGAATTGACTGGGAGATGAGCCTAGCAGGAAAGACAGTGGAACAGCAGTGGCAGGAGTTTCTGGGAGTAATTTGGGAGACACAGCAAAAATTCATCCCTAGGAAGAAGAAGCATACTAAAGGGAGAATGAGGCAACCATGGCTGACAAGGGAAGTCAGGGACAGCATAAAAGCTAAAGAGAAAGCATACAATGCGGTGAAGAGCAGTGAGAAACCAAGGGATTGGGAAGCCTACAAAGATCAACAGAGGGCAACTAAAAAAGAAATAAGGAGGGAGAAGATTAAATATGAGGGTAAACTAGCCAGTAATATAAAAGAAGATTGCAAGAGTTTTTTAGATATATTAAAATGGTAAGAGAGAGGGAAAAGTGGACATTGAGCCGCTGGAAAATGACGCTGGAGAAGTAGTAGTGGGGAACAAAGAAATGGCAGAGGAACTGAATAGGTACTTTGCGTCAGTCTTCACGGTGGAAGACACGAGTAACATCCCCAAAGTTCAAGAGAGTCGGGGGGCAGAGGTGAGTATGGTGGCCATTACCAAGGAGAAGGTGCTAGGAAAACTGAAAGGTCTGAAGGTGGATAAATCACCTGGACCAGATAGATTACACCCCAGAGTTCTGAAGGAGATAGCTGAAGAGATAGTGGAGGCGTTAGTGGTGATCTTTCAGGAATCACTGGAGTCAGGGAGGGTCCCAGAGGAAAATTGTTAATGTAACCCCATGTTTAAGAAGGGAGTGAGGCAACAGACGGGAAATTACAGGCTGATTAGCCTGACCTCAGTCGTTGGTAAGATTTGAGAGTCCATTATTAAGGATGAGATTTCAGAATACTTGGAAGTGCATGGTAAAATCGGGCAAAGTCAGCATGGTTTCGACAAGGGGAGGTCATGCCTGACAAATCTGTTAGAATTCTTTGAGGAGGTAACAAGTAGGTTAGACAAAGGAGAGCCAATGGATGTTATCTACTTGGACTTCCAGAAGGCCTTTGACAAGGTGCCGCACAGGAGGCTGCTCAGTAAGGTAAGAGCCCATGGTGTTAGAGGCAAGGTACTAGCATGGATAGAAGATTGGCTGTCTGGCAGGAGGCAGAGAGTGGGGATAAGGGGGTCCTTCTCAGGATGGCAGCTGGTGACTAGTGGAGTTCCGCAAGGGTCAGTGTTAGGACCATAACTTTTCACTTTATACATTAATGATCTAGATGAAGGAACTGAGGGCATCCTGGCTAAGTTTGCAGATGATACAAAGATAGGTGGAGGGACAGGTAGTATTGAGGAGGCGGGGAGGCTGCAGAAGGATTTGGACAGGTTAGGAGAATGGGCAAAGAAGTGACAGATGGAATACAACGTGGGGAAGTGTGAGGTCATGCACTTTGGTAGGAATTATAGAGGCATAGACTATTTTCTAAATGGGGAGAGAATTCAGAAATCGGGAGTGCAAAGGGGTTTGGGAGTCCTAGTCCAGGATTCTCTTAAGATTAACTTGCAGGTTGAGTCAGTAGTTAGGAAGGCAAATGCAATGTTGGCATTTATTTCGAGAGGACTAGAATATAAAAGCAGGGATGTGCTGCTGAGGCTTTATAAGGCTCTGGTCAGACCACATTTAGAATATTGTGAGTAATTTTGGGCCCCGTATCTCAGGAAGGATGTGCTGGCCCTGGAGAGGGTCCAGAGGAGGTTCACGAGAACGATCCCAGGAATGAAAGGCTTAACATATGAGGAACGTTTGAGGACTCTGGGTCTATACTCGATGGAGTTCAGAAGGATGAGGGGGGATCTGATTGAAACTTACAGAATACTGAAAGGCCTGGATAGAGTGGACGTGGGGAAGATGTTTCCATTAGTAGGAGAGACTAGGACCCGAGGGCACAGCCTCAGAGTAAAGGGAAGACCTTTTAGAACAGAGATGAGGAGAAACTTCTTTAGCCAGAGAGTGGTGAATCTATGGAATTCATTGCCACAGAAGGCTGTGGAGGCCAGGTCATTGAGTGTATTTAAGACCGAGATAGATAGGTTCTTGATTGGTAAGGGGATCAAAAGTTACAGGGAGAAGGCGGGAGAATGGGGTTGAGAAACTTATCAGCCATGATTGAATAGTGGAGCAGACTCGATGGGCCGAATGGCCTAATTTCTGCTCCTATGTCTTATGGTCTAATAAAGGCCGACATGCTAGTTGCTTTCCTAATTGCTTGCTGTGCCAGTATATTAACTGGTGTGTTTCTTGTACAGGGACACCCAGATCCCCCTGAACGTTTAAACGCTTCTCAACTAAAATCAAAGCAAAATAGCGCAGATGCTGAAAATGTAATGTGAAAACGGAGAGAGTACTGGAAAAGCTCAGCAGGTCTGGCAGGTATCTGGGGAAATAGAAACCCATTAACGCTGAGTCAAACACTAACTCACTTCTGGAGCTCCTAAGTGCTCCCAGCACTTTGTTTTCGTTTAACGGTTTCTCAATCTCTGAAATTTCTGTTTTTTGATTCTTCCTACCAAAGTGAATAACTTCACAGTTCCCTACAGAATCTGCAGTCAACCATCTTGCTGCCCATTCACTGAATTTGTCTGTACCTCTTTGCGCTCTCTGTGTCCTTCTCACTGATTACATTCCCACCTAACTTTGCATCATCAGCAAACTTGGATGTATTAACACTTGGGCTCCTTCATCTAAGTTATTAACATGAATTGTGAAAAGCTGAGGCCCCAGCACTGATCGCTGCTGTCGCCCCAAACTCTGCCAACCAGAAAATGCCCTTTCTTATCTTCATTCTTCCATGGGGTGTGGACATCGCTGGCCAGACCAACATTTGTTGCCCATCCCTAATTGCCCTTGAACTGAGCAGCTTGCTCGGTCATTTCAGAGGGCAGTTAAGAGTCAACCACGTTGCTGTGGGTCTGGAGTCACATGTAGGCCAGACCAGGTAAGGACAGCACATTTTCTTCTCTAAAGGGCATTTAGTGAACCAGATGAGTCTTTACCACAATTGATGATAGTTTCATAGCTTTTTTATTCCAGATTTTAGTAATTAAATTTAAATTTCACCAGCTGCGGTGGTGAGATTTGAAGCCTTGTCCCCAGAGCATAAGCCTGGGCCTTTATTACTAATCCATTCTCATTACCACTGCACCACTGTCTGCCTCAAACATAGGGTCTCAGCTATTTTCTGACTGACGAGACCGGCTTTTCCAGATGAGGTCGGTGTTGAATGGCACTTGTGGAGGAGATAGATTTAAGGGAAAGGAATTTGCTGAGTTTCTCTTCACCCTCACTGTGCCCTACCTCGCCCCCTCCTTCCCCCATTGCCCCCTGCTCACCCACACATCGGAATCCAGCGGCAGAATGAGCTGGGGGTGTCAGGTGTCCACAGCACAGTCACAGCACATTCCACAGTGCCTCACTATTGTGCCAAAGAGGGGGATAGAAAATTGAAAAGGGTCTTTAATTGGCATGGAGAGAAAGGGGAGGTCCTGTGGCACAGTGGGTAGTGCCCCTGTCTCTGAGCCAGGAGCTCTGGATTCATAGAAACTAGGAGCAGGAGTAGGCCATTCGGCCCTTCGAGCCTATTCCGCCATTCATTATGATCATGGCTGATCATCCAGCTCAATACCCTGCTCCTGCTTTCTCCCCGTATCCTTTGATTCCTTTCACCCCAAGAGCTATATCTAACTCCTTCTTGAAAACATCCAATGTTTTGGTCTCAACGACTTTCTGTGGTAACGAATTCCACAGGCTCATCACTCTCTGGGTGAAGAAATTTCTCCTCATCTCAGTCCTAAATGGTCTACCCCATATCCTCAGACTGTGACCCCTGGTTCTGGACTCCCCCACCATCGGGAACATCCTTCCTGTATCTACCCTGTCTAATCCTGTTAGAATTTTATAAGTTTCTATGAGATCCCCCCTCATTCTTCTGAACTCCAGTTTATATAATCCTAACTGACTCAATCTCTCCTCATATGTCAGTCCCACCATCCCAGGAATCAGTCTGGTAAACATTCGCTGCACTCCCTCTATAGCAAGAACATCCTTCCTCAGATAAGGAGACCAAAACTTATGGTGTGGTTTCACCAAGGCCCTGTACAATTGCAGCAAGACATCCCTGCTCCTGTACTCGAATCCTCTGGCTATAAAGGCCAACATACCATTTGCCTTCTTTACCGCCTGCTGCACCTGCATGCTTACCTTCAGCGACTGGTGTACAAGGACACCCAGGTCTCGTTGCACATTCCCCTCTCTCAATTTATAGCCATTCAGATAATAATCTGCCTTCCTGCATCTGCTACGAAAGTGGATAACCTCACATTTATCCTCGAGTCCCACCCCGGGACTTGATGGCCAAGGAAGGTGTGTTCATAACGAGGCTAAACAGATTAATTATCAGCCTGTAAATCCTTCCAATACGCCTGATGACAGGCGGTAAAAGCAGGAGAGTTTCCCAGTCAGCCATACTGCAGAAGGCAGTGGCAAACCTCTGCAGCACTTTGCTGAGCATCATCATGGGCCAATCCAATGGGAGTCTCTGGTCGCCAACGTCAATCTGAGGGCCTGGTACCTGGAGAAACGGTGGGGGTGAATAGCTCTGTCAGAGACTGGGCAATGGGCTGGCTAGCCTCCTCTGAGCTGGAAGCAGCTGGAGATGTGTTTATATCGTACCACTGCTCAAAAAGAGATAGCCTGAAAAGTTACAAGCCAGTGAGCAAATTATTTGAAAAAAGATTCTGAGAAGCGGCATAAATCGCCATTTAGAAAGACGAGTCAAAGACAGTTCGGAGAGATTTTGTCAGGGAAAGGATGTGTTTTTTTTGAAGTAACAAGGAGCGTCGATGACAGAAGCACATTTGACATAATCCGGGTAGATTTTCGCGAGACTTTTGACAACGCGGACTCCAGTGGGTTGAGCACTCATGGGGGTGACAGTGGTGCAGGGGTAATGCCACCAGACTAGCGATCCAGAGGCCCAGTCTAATGCTCTGGGGATATGGGTTCAAATCCCAGCGGGGCAGCTGGTGAAATCTAATTAAGTTCAATTAATCAATCTGGAATTTTTGAAAAAAAAGCAGCTGGTTGCAGTAATGGTGACCATGAAACTATCATCGATTGTCGCAAAAACTATCGTCCTTTAGGGAAGGAGATCTGCAGTCCTTACCCGGTCTGGCCTACAGGTGACTCCAGACCCACAGCAACACCGTTGACTCTTAACTGAATGGCCTAGCGAGCCACTCAGTTCAGGGGTAATTGGGGATGGGCGACAAATGCCGGCCTTGCCAGTGACACCCACATCCCATGAAAGAATAAAAAAAGAGATACAACAAAATGGCTGGGTGGTGAGAGGAAAGTTACAGACAGCAGGAAGATTTCGAAGGACGAGTCAAAAGGGTAAAAAAAGTGACAAATGGAATTTAATCCAGAGCAATGTGGGTTAATGGATTTATGGAGGTCAAACAAGGCAAATTAATCCACAACATATAGTAGGGTATTGAGAAGCGTAGAGGAACAGAGGGACCTTAGAGTGATATCCACAGATGCCTGAAGGTAGTATGAGAGGTGGGGAAGGTTGGTTAAGAAAGTGTACGAGATTGTTTCCTACATTCCCCGAGGCCCAATGTATTAGGCAGGGAGGTAATGCTCGAACTGTATAAATAAATCGCCAGTTAGACCACAGCTACAGTACTGGTCACCACATTACAGGAAGAGTGTGATCACATTAGAGAGGGGACAGAGATGATTTGCCAGGAATGGTGAATTTCAGCGATGAGGGAAGGTTGGGTAGACTGGGGATGTTTTAACTGAGGTTTTGTAAAACGAGGAGGAGCCTGGACAGAGTGGATAGGAAAGCCCTTTTTCCCCTGAGCAGAGAGGTCAGCAACCTGGGGGGGGGGGGGGGGGGGGGGGGTCATAGATTTAAAGTAATTGGCAGAAGGATTCGATGGAAGTGGAGGAGCAATTTTTTGCACCCGGAAGGTGGTTGGGGGTCTGGAACTCACGGCCTGAAAGAGCAGTAGAGGCAAAAACCATCATCACATTTTTTTAAAAAACCCCTTAGGCGCCCTGACCTACAGGGTTACAGAGCGAGAGCTGGAGAGTGAGATTCAACAGGTTGGACAATCTCCCAACCAGAGCAGACACAATGGGCTAAATGGTTTCCTTCAGTAATTTTTTAAGCGGAACCCTAGCTATTTGAAAAAGAGAAACAATTTATACATTTTTTTTTTAAAAAATCAGCAAAATTGACAATAATAAAAACAGAGAGTGCTGGCAAGATTCAGCAGGTACTGGCAGTCTCTGTGGGGAGAGAGATAAACAAGAGTTAACGTTTGGAATCCAGCATGACTCTTCTACACAAGTCGGTTCTGAAGTCAGACGGACTTTTCTTTTTTATTAAATCGAAACGTTAACTCTGTTCCTCTCTCCACAGAGGCTTCCAGACCTGCTGAAACTTGCCAGCACTTCCTGTCTTTATTTCAGATTTCCAGCATCCGCAGTATTTTGCTTTTGCCGCAAAACTAGCAAATCCTCCACAAAGTGAAATGGATAGAGTGCAAACTCCACCTCCCCCCACCCCCACCAACCCCCACCCCAAAGCAATCAAGAGAAAACTTCTTCCTCACTCAGAATCTGGTTACCAGTACAGCAAGGATACAAAGCAGTCTAGGTTCCCCCCAGTCCGTCAACTAACATTGACATCTCCAAAGTTTCCGTGTGTCAGGATTTCTTTTTAGCATATCAAAGCCGAAAAACAAAATCTGTTCTGTCCGCATGAAAGTGTGAGGGGGGGGGGTTACCCACCCGAATCATCCGTCAGTGAAACTGACAAGTGTTGAACAAGGTGGTAGTGGGGAACCCTTCCCGTGTCAATTTCAAGCAAAGCGGCTCAAAATACAGAACAACATTGAGAGTTTCGAGATATTCAGATAGAATTAAATAAAGACTCAAACCTTTTTTGTTTAAATGTTTAAAAAAAATACAGCGTCTTGGTCCTTTCCTATCGCAGCCGCAACGATCTCCAAATCTCTCTCTCTCTCTCGCTTTAAAAACTCCTCTAACTTCAGGCGAACTTTTAAAACCACTTGTCAATGTGTTGAATCGCTGAACGAGTCTCCTTGTTAACACCTCAGTGAATTGGCCGGTTTCCAAGGCAGAGGCTGGTTGGGTTGGGGGTGGGAGGATTTAAAATCGAATACAAAACACAACTGGAAGCGAATTCTGATGAAGTGGTGGTGCTGGTGCTGGTGGTGGGGGGAGAAACTTTTCTCTCTCTCTTGCAGGCTTGGAAGTTCAGGCACGTGACCACGAGTCTGCTTCCCAACCAAAAAAAAAGTTTCGTTGCCTCTCGGCTCTTTCCGGCTCCTGACCCGTGAGTGATCTGAACCGCACAAGGGATCATCACAACTTCATAGCTGACATTGCCCAGTTAGCCTCGCCTAACCCAGGCTCGACCTCGGAGCCTCCAGGGATTGAAGGTCAACCTCCAGGACACTGCTGTGTCCCCAACCTTGGAGAGACAGAAAAAAAAATCATGAGAAATGATTGGGGGGGTTTATTTTTGGTCATTTTTCTCTGAACATTTCTCTTTACCAGATATACATATAAAAAAAAATATTGAAAATGAGGTTAATAATTTTTTTTTTAAAAAAAGGGCTGTTTGGCTGACAGGCGAGCATCATCCAATTGGGTAATGAGTCTTTTCTTTTTTGGCTTTCCAATTGGTGTAGGAAGACCATGCGTCACAAGGATGGATGTGTTGGTCGATAATGGCTGGGGTGCGGGGTGGGGGGGTGGGGGGCAAGTCAGGTGATGAAACCCCCAGGAGTCCCTTTAATCACAGCTGGCAACCCTCGTATAGTCATTGTTACAATGCAAGAAATCCGGCAACCAACTTGTGCAGAGGAAGATCCCACGGAGAGCGAGTCTATGATGATCGGGTGGGTCTTCTTGGCGATTGTTTCAATTCTTTTGTGGGATGTGGGCAGGGACAGCATTCGTTGCCCGTCCCTAATTGCCCTTGAACTGAGTGGCTTGTTTGGCCATGTCAGAGGGGCAGTCAATAGTCAGCCACGTTGCTGTGGGTCTGGAGTCACATGTAGGCCAGACTAGGTGAGGATGGCAGATTTCCTCCCCTAAAGGGGCATTAGTGACCCAGATGCGGTTTTGCAACAATCAATGATAGTTTCATGGTCACCATGACTGAGACTAGCTTTCAATTCCAGATTGAAATTAACTTCCCAAACTCCAGAACATTAGTCTGGGTCTCTGGGTTACTAGTCCAGGGACATCGCCACCTCCCCCTTATTCAGGGATAATTATTGATCAGGACACCATGCAGGAAAACTTCCCTGCTCTTCTTCGAGATAGTAGCCTTGGAATATTTTATGTCCATCTGAGGGGGCAGACGGGGCCATGGGTCTCATCCAAAAAACAGCCCCTCCGACAGGGCAGCACCCCCTCAGGGCCACACTGGGAGAATCAGTCTAGAGTTTGTGTTTAAGTCTCAGGATGGAGCTTGCTCACACAGGCCTTGACTCAGAGGGCTACCCGCTGAGCCATGACTGATACATCAGCGCTGCACAAATTGGCCTCAGTACCCAGGATGATACAAGTGGTAAGGAGGAGGGGTGGCAAATCAGCAAGGGGCTGGGACTGTTCGTTGAGTGACCTCTATAAGTAAGTGTGAGCATTTCAGAGCGGTGAGTCGCCATTCACCCCAAGGTGGAATTGCTCAGCGAGCTTCACTGGCTGGACTGAAGTGCAAGGAATGGACACTTGGTGAAGGAGTTGGGAAGGACCAGGGTCCTTGGATGGATGCAGTGCTCTCAGGAGATAGAAACAGGCCATCCAGTTATGCTCCACACAAGCCTCCCCCCACTCCCTCTTCATATCCTTCTATTCCCTTCTCCCTCATGTGTCTATCCAGCTTTCCTATCAAACTGAGGGAATCACTGAGGTGAAAATAACAGAAGCTCAAGCCATATGTTATATTCTACCTCTGATATGGGAGTGCTGCCAGAGGATTGAAGGGTAGCAAATATTGTACCCCAGCTCAAGAAAGGGGAGAGGGAAACACAGGCCAGTCAACTTTACACCAATGATGGGAAATGAGATATTAATCCAAGACAAAATAACTTGTCATTTAGAAAACATGGATTAATAAATGACAGCCAACACAGATTTGATTTATGCGCACTGTATCTGACTGTATCCAGCTTCCCCTTAAATACATCTGGATTATTCACCTCAACCAAGCCAAGTTCCACATTCTCACTCTTTCGTGGGATGTGAGCATCACTGGCAAGGCCAACATTTGTTGCCCATCCGTAATTGCTTTAAACTGGGTGACTTGCTCGGCCATTTCAGAGGGCAAGTTAAGAGTCAACCACGTTGCTGTGGGGCTGGAGTCACAGGTAGGCCTAAGGATGGCTGATCTCCAGACATTAGTGAACCGGATGGGTTTTTGCAAAGAGTGAAAGTTGTCATGGTCACTCTTACTGAAACTAACTTTCAATTCCAGGTTCGGTAATTGAATTTAAATTCCACTGGCTGCTGTGGTGGGATTCGAACCTGTGTCCCTTGGATGTTAGCCTGGGTCTCTGGATTACTAAACCATTGAAATTTTAAAAAAAAACCCCACCATCTCCCCAGGAAGTAAAGAAAAGATGTTTCTCCTGAATTTCCAGTTGGATTTATCTTACACTGATGGCCCCTGGTTCTGGTTTCCCCCACAAGTGAAAAATCTTCTCTAAGTCTACGCTCTTGACATCAATCTGGTTACCCACACTCTAGAGAAAAGAGCCCCATCCTGATCAAACTTTCCTGATCAATGCTGTTATCATCCTTGTAAATCTTTCTTTTTGCACCTTTTCCGGCGCCTCTATATCTTTTTTAATAATATGGAGAGTACTGTGTACAGTCATGATCTAAATGTAGTCTAAGTTTAACTAACGCAAGTGCTCGGCATTTTAATTCTATTCCACTAGAAGTGAACCCCAGGGATTTGCTTGCATGCGTTTATTTATGGGAAGTGGCTTTAAGAATTGCGTCTCATGTGACTGCCCTGAAGTGTGCAAACATTAGACTGTGTCTGCTGGAATGTGGCGAGCCAAGATGCAAATGACAAGCTATGCGAAGGCCTGATGTGCCAAGCACTATCTGGTTGTGTGGTTAATGGTTACACAAAAACATCTGACAAAAAACCCTTTCAAACATTAAAGAAGGCTTTCTCCCCATTCAGGCAAATTTGTTTGCTGCATGCTTGGAACACAGCAGAGGTTGTTTATCACAACAGCCAAGCTCATTCACCTCGCGATGTGTACAAAGTCATGCTCACGTCTAGCTCCGGGTCCCTTCACGTCAGTGTCTAGACAGTGTCCATATTACAATCAGGTTCCTTTCAATGTTTTGTTACCGAGTGTGTCAGTCAGTAGCTATTGAGCCTCTTGATTCCATCCACAACAGTACATTCCTGTTACTCACTGCTCACCAGTACGTACTGCAGATTCCGATCTTCCACCCTCAGTAAACTTCATAAGAACTAGGAGTAGGAGTAGGCCGTTCAGCCCCTCGAGCCTGCCCCGCCATTCAATACGATCATGGCTGATCTCATTTCGGCCTCAACTCCAATTTCCTGCCCTCTCCCCATAACCTTTCATCCCGTTATAATTAAAAATCTGTCTATCTCCTCCTTAAATTTATTCAGCGTCCCGGCATCCACACCACTCTGAGGTGGTGAATTCCACAGATTCATGACCCTTTGAGAAAAGTAATTCCTCCTCATCTCTGATTTAAATCTATCTCCCCTTAGCCTAAAACTATGGCCTCTCGTTCTAGAATGCCCCACAAGGGGAAACATCCACTCCATGTCTACTTTGTCTATCCCCTTTAGCATCTTATGTACCTCAATTAGATCTCCTCTCATCCTTCTAAACTCTAGTGAGTATAGGCCTAAACTGCTCATTCTCTCCTCATAGGACAAGCCCCGCATCTCTGGAATCAATCTAGTGAACTCCTCTGAATCGCCTCCAATGCAACTACATCCTTCCTCAAGTAAGGGGACCAAACCTGTGCACAGCCATCTCATCCTAAATCCTGCTTCGCCTATCCCAACTCAAACCAAACCTGTTCAACCATCATCCTATCTGCCTTGCATTGGCTCCCATTCCAACCCCACCTAGATTTTAAAACCCTTGTTTTCAAATCCCTCCATGCCCTCGCCCATCTCTGAAATCTCCTGCAGCCTCTACAACCCTCCGAGATCTCTGCGCTCCTCCAATTCTGGCCTCTTGAGCATCCCTGAATTTAATCGCTCCACCATTGGCAGCCGTGCCTTCACATGCCTGGGTCCCAGGTTCTGGAATTCCCTCAATAAACCTCTCCACCCCCAGGTCTCCTATTTTAAGACACTGATTGAAACCAACCTCTTTGACCAAACTTTTGATCTCCTGTCCTAATATATCTCCTGTGGCTTGGTGACAAATGTTGTTTGTCAATCGCACCTGTGAAGCATTGGAATATTTTACATCTTTAAAGGCGTTATATAAATCCATTGCTCTTAGTAGCCTGGAGTCTAGATGTTTAGACGGGGCCATGTTTAACCTTTAAGACGCATTCCACAGAAAGATTAATCTCGAGAGCACTGCTACAAGCAATCCCAAGAGATGTTTTTATTCTTTCATGGGCTGTGAGTATCACTGGCAAGGCCAGTATTTGTTGCCCATCCCTAATTGCCCTTGGACTGAGTGGCTTGCCAAGCCATTTCAGTGGGTAATTAAGAGTCAACCACATTGCTGTGGGTCTGGATTCACATGTGGGCCAGACCGGGTAAGGATGGCAGGTTTCCTTCCCTAAAGGACATTACATTAGTGAACCAGATGGGCTTTTACAACAACTGATGATAGTGTCATGGTCATATGACTGAAACTAGCTTTCAATTCCAAATCTTTTTTTTATTACACAAATGTCATGGTGGGATTTGAACTGGACACCAGCATTAGTCTGGTTCCCTGGATTACCACTATACCACCATTTCCACCTTCATCAAAATCTTACTCCTGGGATCTTTTAGATCCACCTGAGAAGGCATAGGCAGTATCTGCTAGATTTCTGTGATCAAATCTCTGGAGTGATTATGTATGAGTACAGGGTGGCTGTTGTTGTAATACCCTTCAAGGGATAGCAGCATGAATCATTAGAAGGGAAGTGTGTCATAAGAACCAGCCTCAGTTTCACTTTGGCCTGCGAGCAGAGCACATGGCACACAGCTCTGCTGCTGATGTTGTCAAGCTTTTTACCCACATATATCTGTTCTCATGTGCCTAGTTTAAATAAATGAACCCACAAAGTAATTTTTTTACACAATCCCTTATGAGTGATTTGTACTTTTATATCATTATAAAAACATAACATGATGCACAGTGGAGGCCAAATACTCTGGCAGAAAGATTCAGTACAGGTATGACATGGTGAACAGCCTTAGCTGGTGCCACATGGCATGAAAGGTCCCTCGACATTTTGGCCAGACAGCAACAAAGCTGCAGCGTTGGAGAGTGTTGAAATCGCAATATGGTGATAGCACAGAAAAGCTTTGAAGACACAGGCTGGGATAGTGCTCAAATAAACAACCGTTAAGCAGGCAGATCCCTCGCGACGAGATTGCAGTTGTAGCCTGTCAGCTCAGCGAGTCGTTCTGCACAACGTGAAGACCAGCACCGGGTTAGCTCAGCCGGGAAGGGCGAGTGTCCAGGGCGTAGGCTGGATCGATAGCAAGCAAGGGAGAGTGCAACAAATAAACAAACAAACAAACAGCCATCATAAAAATCAGGCCAGAGGATTAGACGATTAGAATGGGTGACTACGGGAGATGCTGAACAATAAATTGAATAAAACAAGGAGAGAGATCAAAGGGATATTGTCAAAATGTCCACAAAATTCCCCAGTTTGAACTGGGATGCCGCTGACCTACTATCTGAATTCAAAATGTTTAACCATAGTAGAGAGAAATGGTTTCTTAATTCAGGTGTCTAGCAATTGGGAATGAAGGTCTACACAGGCTGAACACATCAGGATTAACAGCAGAAATGCTAAAGGATCCCCAAAAGGTATGGACTACATTGGAAAGCCAGTTCAGAATCAGGTTAAACTTCCATGTTCATCGACTAGAGTTCACATAATTTTGACAACAGCCTACAGAATCCGTAGACCACTTCATCAGCAGATGCAGAGAAAAGGATACGTACTGTGATTTTAACACAGATCTAGCAAATGGTTCACTAATTCCACGTGCAGGATCCATAGTCCTGGAGTGCAAGTACAATCAATCCTCCTGGGTGTTACAGATGTTCTACATCATGGAGACTAAAGACCCAGCAATCAGATGTCTACCAGCATTGCCATGTCCTCGCACAAGTGTCAATCCATGGAATCAGTCAAGCTCATATGGCAGATCAATCTCAGAAACTATCCCTATCACCTCAGTTCACAACCTAACAGTGAAATATACAGAGTGTTTCGACACTTTCAGGAGAATGCAAGTCCATCCTTTGATCTGGTACATTTTGCGCGACGCAAAGGCCAGCAGGTACAAGAAGAAACAGCAGAAGATTCCACACAACGGAGACTGTGGAAAACCATCATTGAAGGATGGCCTGATTCACTGAACATGTCCAGGAACATGGGAGACCATTTTGGCCCTACTGAAATGAGCTAGGCATCTCACGGGGGATCATTTTTAAAGCAGGCAGGTCATCATACCAGAATCCGTGTGACCTGATATTCTTCAACAACTTCATTGCTCATGCATGGGCCCAGATCGGATGAGAAGACTCACAAGAGAGATGGTCTATTGGCCGAGTGTGAACAATGACATTGAAGTCGTTGTCAAGAAGTGCGAGGCCTGTCAGGGCATACGCCAAGTCAACATAAAGCACCATTGATTCCACATGAAGTTCCTACATTCCCTTGGTCCAAAATCACATCCAAATTCTTTCATTTCCATGGCAGTGACTTCAGTGCCATCTAGTACCTCATTAGTCAACAATTACCCAACAAGCCAAGTACAACTGTCGCTCACACTATTTTTAGTTTATTTGGTGTTGCCTAGAATGATCATTACTGGTAACAGTCCACAATTTATTGGTAATCCATTCCAAACAGCTGTGTTGCCTGCCTGGTGCCAGGGTTCGGGGCTGGAGAGGAACTTACAGTGGGAGGAAGAGGTTGTTGTGGTCCATGCAGGTACCAATAACATAGGTAGAACAAAGAAAGAGGATGTGCATAGTCAGTATGAGGAACCCTGCACCAAGTTAAGAAACAGAACCTCAAAGGTCATAATCTCTGGATTATTACCTTAGCCATGTGCAAATTGGCTTAGGGAAAATAATATTAGAAAATGAATGAGTCCGTCAAAGATTGGTGCGTTCTGGTTCATGGGGCACTGGCACCAGTACTGGAGAAAGTGGGATCTGTACCATTGGGACGGTCTATATCTGAAGCTTGCTGGGAGCAGTGTTCTAGCGAGCCACATAACTAAGGAAGTAGAGAGGGTTTTAAACTGAACAGTAGGGGCAACAGATCAAATTTGGGAAGATGTGGCAAATCAAAGAGAAGAGATAAGGCGAGAGAAAAGCATTAATATGAGAAACGATAAACAGACTGTGACAGGAAGGGACAGAGTACAATTCTAAGAGCAAATCAATAGGTAAGGCTAGAGGTTACAAAAATAATAAAGAGCCAAAATGAAAGGCCCTGTACCTGAATCCCACATTGCATTTGTAACAAAACAGATAAACTGAGAATGCAAATAAAAATAAATAAGTACAAGCTGATAGCCATTACAGAGACATGGCTGCAGTGGATGACAGATGGGGACCTGAATATTGAAGAGTATATAGCATTTAGGAAGGACAGGAAGCTAGGAAAATGTAGAGCGGTAGCTCTGTTAATGAATGACAGCAGTAACACAATAGAGAGGGGTGACCCAGTTCAGGAAATCAGGATGTAGAGACAGTTTAAATAGGGATGAGAAATGACAAATGCAAGAAGTCACTTATGGGAGTGGTGTACAGATCTCCTAATAGTAACCACATGGTAGGGCAGAGTATAAAGGAATAAATAATGGGAGCTTGTCAGAAAGGGTAAGGTGATAATCATGGGACATTTTAATCTACAAATAGACTGGATAAATCAGATGGGAAAAGGTGGCCGAGATGAGGAATTCATCGAGTGTTTTAAGGATAGTTTCTTAGAACAGCATGCTCTGGAGCCAACCAGAGAACAGGCTATACTAGATCTGGCATTGTGCGATGTGATCTCATAGTGAAGGTGCCATAGATAGCAGCAATCATAATTGAATTTTATATTCAGTTTGAGGGAGAGAAGAGTGGTTCCAAGACTAGTGTTTTAAACTTAAATAAGGGCAATTATGAGGGCACGAAAGCAGAATTAGCTAAAGTGAACTGGAAAAATTAGGTTAGGGGATAGGTCAATAGAGATGCAGTGGCAGACATTTAAAGGGATACTTCAGAATACTTAGAATAGATACATTCTAATGAGAAAGAAAAATTCCTAGAGGCAAATCCACCATGCATGGTTAACTAAAAAAGCTAGAGTGGGCAAAGACTTGGCTAATGGAGTAGAATGTGGGCAAATGTGAAATTGTCCATTTTGGCAGGAAGAATAAAAAAGAAACGTTATCTAAATGTTGAGAGATTGCAGGGCACTGAGATTCAGACAGATCTGGGTGTCCTAGTGCATGAAACACAAAAGGCTATTATGCAGGAACAAGTAATTAGGAAAGTTAGAATATCATCATTTATTGCGAGAGGAATTGAATATAAAAGTAGGGAGGATGTGTTTCAGTTATACAGGGCACTGGTGAGACCATATCTGGAGTATTGTGTGCAGTATTAGTCTCCTTATTTTAAAGAATGATGTAAATGCGTTGGAAGCAGTTCAGAAAAGGTTTTACTAGACTAATACCAGGAATGGGCAGATTGTCTTATGAGGAAAATTTGACAGGCTAAGCTTATATCCGCTGGACTTTGAAAGAGTAAGAGGCGACTTGACTGAAATGTTTAAGATCCTGAGGGGTCTTGACAGGGGGGATGTGGAGAGGATGTTTCCTCTTGTGGGAGAATCTGGAACCAGGGGTCACTGTTTAAAAATAAGGGGTCGCCCATTTAAGACAGACGAGGAGAATTTTTTTCTCAAAGTAGTGAGTCTTTGGAACTCTCTTCCTCAAAAGGCAGTGCAGGCAGAGGCTGAATATTTTTAAGGCAGAGCTAGATAGATTCTCGACCAAAAAAGGGGTGAAAGGTCATCAGGGATAGGCAATGCTGGCTAACACCTAAGCCGGATATGAAGGATACAACAGAATACAATTTTTTTTTATTTATTCAAGGGATGTGGACTTCGCTGGCTGGGCCAGCATTTATTGTCCATTCCTAGTTGCCCTTAAGGTGGTGGAGAGTTGCCTTCTTGAACCATTGCAGTCCATGTGGGGTAGGTACACCCACAGTGCTGTTAGGGAGGGAGTTCCAGGATTTTGACCCAGCGACAGTGAAGGAACGGTGATATATTTCCAAGTCAGGGTGGTGAGTGACTTGGAGGGGAACTTCCAGGTGGTGGTGTTCCCATCTATCTCCTGCCCTTGTCCTTCTAGATGGTAGTGGTATGGATTTGGAAGGTGCTATCTAAAGAGCCTTGGTGAATTCCTGCTGTGCATCTTGTAGATGGTACACACTGATGCTACTGTGTGTCGTTGGTGGAGGGGGTGAAGGTTTGTGGATATGGTGCCAATCAAGCGGGGCTGCTTTGTCCTGGATGGTGTCAAGCTTCTTGAGTGTTGTAGGAGCTGCACTCATCCAGGCAAGTGGGGAGTATTCCATCACACTCCTGACTTGTGCCTTATAGATGGTGGACAGGCTTTGGGGAGTCAGGAGGTGAGTTACTCATCACATGATTCCTAGCTTCTGACCTGCTCTTGTAGCCACAGTATTTATATGGCTAGTCCAGTTCAGTTTCTAGTCAATAGTAACCCCCAGGATGTTGATAGTGGGGGATTCAGTGATGGTAATGCCATTGAATGTCAAGGGATGATAGCTGGATTCTCTGTTGTTGGGGATGGTCATTGCCTGACACTTGTGTGGTGCGAATGTTATTTGCCACTTGTCAGCCCAAGCCTGAATATTGTCCAGGTCTTGCTGCATTTGGACATGGACTGCTTCAGTACCTGAGGAGTCGTGAATTGTGCTGAACATTGTGCAATCATCAGTGAACATCCCCACTTCTGACCTTATGATGGAAGGAAGGTCATTGATGAAGCAGCTGAAGATGGTTGGGCCGAGGACACTACCCTGAGGAACTCCTGCAGTGATGTCCTGGAACTGAGATGATTGACCTCCAACAATCACAACCATCTTCCTTTGTGCTAGGTATGACTTCAACCAGCGGAGAGTTTTCCCCCTGATTCCCATTGACTCCAGGTTTGCTAGGGCTCCTTGATGCCACACTCGGTCAAATGCTGCCTTGATGTCAAGGGCAGTCACTCTCACCTCCCCTCTGGTGTTCATCTCTTTTGTCCATGTTTGGACCAAGGCTGTAATGAGGTCAGGAGCTGAGTGGCCCTAGCGGAACCCCAACTGGGCATCAGTGAGTAGGTTATTGCTAGGCAAGTGCCACTTGAAAGCACTGTTGATGATCCCTTCCATTACTTTGCTGATGATTGAGGGTAGTCTAATGGGGCGGTAATTGGCCGGGTTGGATTTGTCCTGCTTTTTGTGTACAGGACATACCTGGGCAATTTTCCACATAGCTGGCTAGATGTCAGTGTTGTAGCTGTACTGGAACAGCTTGGCTAGAGGTGTGGCAAGTTCTGGAGCACAAGTCTTCAGTGCTATTGCTGGAACTTTGTCAGGGCCCATAGCCTTTGCAGTATCCTTTGCCTTCAGCCATTTCTTGATATCGTGTGGAGTGAATCGAATTGGTTGAAGACTGGCATCTGAGATGCTGGGGACCTCCGGAGGAGGCCGAGATAGATCATCCACTCAGCACTTCTGACTGAGGATTGTTGGGAATTCTTCAACCTTATCTTTTG
This sequence comes from Carcharodon carcharias, assembly GCF_017639515.1. Lineage (NCBI taxonomy): Eukaryota > Metazoa > Chordata > Chondrichthyes > Lamniformes > Lamnidae > Carcharodon > Carcharodon carcharias. Next base: position 1,904,554 of record NC_054471.1, on the reverse strand, counting down.
CACTGATGTGCTGGGCTCCCCTATCATTGAGGATGGGGATATTTGTGGAGCCTCCTCCTCCAGTGAGTTGTTTAATTGACCACCACTATTCACAACTGGCTGTGGCAACATTCCAGAGCTTAGATCTGATCTGTTGGTTGTGGGATCGCTTAGCTCTGTCTATCACTTGCTGCTTATGCTGTTTGACACGCAACTAGTCCTGTGTTATAGCTTCACCAGGTTGACACCTCATTTTTAGGTGTGCCTGGTGCTGCTCCTGTCATACCCTCCTGCACTCTTCATTGAACCAGGGTTAATCCCCTGGCTTGATGGTAATGGTAGAGTGGGGGATGTGCCAGGCCATGAGGTTACAGGTTGTGTTCGAGTACAATTCTGCTGCTGCTGATGGCTCACAGCACCTCATGCTTGCCCAGTCTTGAGCTGCTAGATCTGTTTGAAATTTATCCCATTTAGCACAGTGGAAGTGCCACACAACACGATGGAGGGTATCCTCAATGTGAAGACAGGACTTTGTCTCCACAACGACTGTGCGGTGGTCACTCCTACTGATACTGTCATGGACAGATGCATCTGCTGCAGGCAGGTTGGTGAGAATGATGTCAAGTATGTTTCTCCCCCTTGTCGGTTCCATCATCACCTGCCACAGACCCAGTCTAGCAGCCATGTCCTTTAGGACTCGGCCAGCTCAGTCAGTAGTGGTGCTTCTGAGCCAGTCTTAGTGATGGATATTGAAGTCCCCCACCCAGAGTACAATCTGCGCCCTTGTCACCCTCAGTGCTTCCTCCAAGTGATGTTCAACATGGAGGGGCACTGATTCATCAGCTGAGGGAGGGTGGTATGTGGTAATCAGCAGGAGGTTTCCTTGCCCATGTTTGACCTGATGCCATGAGACTTCATGGGGTCTGGAGTCGATGTTGAGGACTCCCAAGGCAACTCCCTCCCGACTATACCACTATGCTGCCACCTCTCCAGGGATGGTGATGGTGGTGTTTGGGACATTATCTGTAAGGTATGATTTCTTGAGAATGACTCGTCTGTGAGACAGCTCTCCCAAATTTGGCTCTAACCGCCAGCTCTTAGTACGGAGGACTTTGCAGGGTCGACAGGGCTGCAATTGCAGGGTCAATGCCAGGTAGTCCGTCCGGTTTCATTCCTTTTTTTGTGTCCTTGTAGTGGTTTGTTACAACTGAGTGGCTGGCTAGGCCATTTCAGAGTCAATCTCATTGCTGTGGGTTTGGAGTCTCACATGTAGAGCAGACCAAGTAAGGATGGCAGATTTCCTTCCCTAAAGGGCATTAGTGAACCAGATAGGTTTTTACAACAATTGACAATGGGTCCACGGTCATTATTAGACTTTTAATTCCAGATTTTTATTGAATTCAAATTCCATCATCGGTTGTGATGGGTTTCAAACCCAGAGCATTACCCTGGGTCTCTGGGTTACCAGTCTAGCGACAATACCACTAGGCCATCACCATCAAACACTTAGGTAGAGACTGTTCATTGCCCACTACTGAGCTGGCTTCTCCCCCCTCTCACAGCAGACAGCCAGTGCTTTTCTTCTGAAGAAACCAATTAAACTAAATTAGGACAAACAAGGGACAAAACAAGATGCAGCCCCTTAAAGGGAGACAGTCAGTGCCGGCCGACTCTTCCTTGTATTTAACTGAGTATCGTTAACAAATCAATACCCAGCACCTGTTCACCTTGTTACCATCAAGTCCTGGGTATCTAAACATCCATTAAACAGAACCTTCTATACGCCAACCGCTTCCCCCGTTTTATTTAAATTAAATTGATATGAATAAAAAAATTCATACCCAAATGAAAATATTATGTTATCTTATTATGTCACTCTGACATAATCCAAATTCCCCTTTTACTTTAAAAAACAAAAAAATTAGTAAGATTATAACATGAAACTTTCCATGTTACCACAATCCATTATAAAACAAGCCATCCATCCCTGGGGGTACTCAACTATTTCTTTGGACAAGCAGTTGCTTTTCATAAAACTATCAGCCAAATGGTGACTTGCGTCAACCCATTCAGTTTTGGAAATTTCCTTCCTTTCCAACATATTTTAAAATTCATTCTTGGGATGTGGGCTTCGCTGGCTGGGCCCAGTATTTATTGCCCATCCCTAATTGCCCTTGGGAAGGTGGTGGTGAGCTGCCTTCTTGAACCACTGCAGTCCATGTGGTGTAGGTACACCCACAGTGCTGTTAGGGAGGGAGTTCCAGGATTTCGACCCAGCGACAGTGAAGGAACGGTGATATATTTCCAAGTCAGGATGGTGAGTGGCTTGGAGGGGAATTTCCAGGTGGTGGTGTTCCCACGTGTCTGCTGCCCTTGTCCTTCTAGATGGGAGAGGTCGTGGGTTTGGAAGGTCCTGTCGAAGGAGCCTTAATGAATTCTTGCTGTGCATCTTGTAGATGGTACACAGTTTTTTATACTCAAGAGATCAATCCTCAACCTCTTTTCTGCAACACTTTGTTGAATGGACATTGTCCCAGAGCGAACAGGTATCTATGCAGCATTCTACAGGCACATTTTTCTCAGTTGCCCCTTATATAGGGGTTTCATTAAAATACTTGATAAATACATACCTCTATCAGCGCAAGTGTCTTGGATTCACAAGCCAATGGGCAACATTTACCTTTTACCCACTAAAAATATAATGAATAACGCTATAATGGAGACCTGGCTAAAGGAGGGACAAAACTGGCAGCTTAATATCCCTGGTTATAGAGTCTTCAGACACGATAGAGTAGGAGATAAAAAAGGAGGGGGTAGCACTAATGGTTAAAGAATCAATTCCAGTTGTGAGAAGGGATGATATACTAAACGGGTCAACAAACGAGGCTTTATGGATTGAGCTTAGAAATAAAAGAAATGGGCAGTCACACTACTGGGAGTATTCTACAGACCCCCAAATAGTGAAAAGGAGATAGAAGAGCAAATATATAGGCAAATTTCTGCTTGTAAGAACAAGAGGGCAATAATAGTAGGAGACTTCAACTATCCTAATATCAAATGGGATTCAAACAATATAAGGGGCACTGAGGGAGAAAGATTCATGCAGTGTGTCCAGGAAAATTTTTTCAACCAATTAGTGACAAACCCAATGAGAGGAGATGCAATTCTAGACCTAGTCTTGGGGAACAAAGAAGGGCAAGTGGGTGAAGTGACAGTTGGCGACCATATCGGGGACAGTGATCACAATTCAGTTAGATTTAGCATTACCATGGAAAAGGAGAGAGATAAGGCAGGAGTAAAAGTCTTGAACTGGGGGAAGGCAAATTTTGCAGAAAAGAGAAGGGACTTGGCTGAGGTGGACTGGACAGCACTGCTGGAAGATAAAACAGTGGAAAACCAGTGGGAAGCACTAAAAAGCGAGATCCTAATTGTACAAAGTAGACATGTCCCCTACTAAAATAAGAGTGGTACTGCCAAATCTAGACCTCCCTGGTTGACTAGAGGAATACAGGGGAAGATCAAACAGAAAAAGAAAGCGTACAATAGACACAAAGAACTAAGCACTGCAGAGAGCCTAGACGAATATAGGAAGTGCAGGGACGAAGTAAAAAAGGAAATAAGGAAATCAAAGAGAGAGCATGAAAAAAGATTAGCAAGTAAAGTTAAAGATAACCCAAAGATGTTTTACCAATACATTAATGCTAAAAGGTTAGTTAAGGAAAAAGTGGGACCTATCAGAGATGAAGATGGAAACTTGTGTGTAGATGCAGAGGCTGTGGGAAGGGTTTTGAATGAATATTTTGGCTCCATGTTTACAAAGGAAAGGGAGGATTTAGATATAGTAGTCCAGGAGGAACACTGCGAGATATTGGACAGAATAGTCATAAAGAGAGAGGAAGTACTCGAAGGGTTGAAATCCTTGAAAGTTGATAAGTCACCAGGGCCAGATGGATTGTTCCGAGGCTGCTGAAGGATGTCAGGGAGGAGATAGCAGATGCTCTGAGAATGATTTTCCAATCTTCACTAGATACAGGGGAGGTCCCGGAGGACTGGAGAAATGCAAACATAGTTCCATTGTTTAAAAAGGGATCAAAGGAAATGCCAAACAATTATAGGCCAGTTAGTCTTACATTGGTGGTGAGCAAATTAGTAGAATCAATCCTGAGAGATCGGATTAACTGTCATGTGGAAAGACATGGACTAGTCAGGGATGGTCAGCATGGATTTGTTAAAGGAAGGTCTTGCCTCACAAATTTGATTGAATTCTTTGAGGAAGTGACAAGAAGGGTTGATGAAGGTAGTGCAGTGGATGTTGTGTACATGGATTTTAACAAGGCATTTGACAAGGTCCCACATGGCAGATTGGTCAGGAAAGTAAAAGCCCATGGGATTCAGGGTAATGTGGAAAACTGGATAAAAGGTTGGCTTTGTAACAGGAAACAAAGGGTAATGGTTGATGGATGCCCTTGCGAATGGAAAATTGTCTCAAGTGGCGTTCCACAGAGCTCAGTGTTGGAACCCTTGCTGTTTATGTTATATATTAACGATTTGGACGTGAACGTGGGGGGCATGATTGGGAAACTTGCAGATGACACAAAGATTGGCCGAGTAGTGTATAGTGTAGAGGATAGCCATAATTTTCAAAATGATATAGATGGGTTGGTGGAGTGGGCGGTAAAGTGGCAGATTGATTTTAACATCAAGAAGTGTGAGGTCATACATTTAGGGAGGTCAAACAGTTACAGGGATTACAAAATAAATGGGAATATACTAAGAGGGGTATATGAAGTGAGAGATCTTGGCGTACAAGTACACAGGTCCCTGAAGGCAGCAGATCAAGTAGACAAGGCTGTAAAGAAGGCATATGGAATGCTCTCCTTCATTGGCAGAGGTATAGAATATAAAAGTAAGGATATAATGTTGGAATTGTATAAAACACTGGTGAGGCCACAACTGGAGTATTGTGTGCAGTTCTGGTCACCACATTACAGGAAGGACGTAATAGCTGTGGAGAGAGTGCAGAGGAGGTTTACAAGAATGTTGCCAGGGTTAGAAAAGTGTAGCTACAAGGAGAGATTGGATAGGTTGGGGTTATTTTCCTTGGAACAAAGAAGGCTGAGAGGTGACTTGATTGAGGTGTACAAAATTATGAGGGGAATAGATAGAGTGGACAGGATAAAATTGTTTCCCTTGGTGGAGAATTCTAGAACCAGGGGACATAAATTCAAGATAAGTGGCAGAAGGTGTAGGGGGGTACATGAGGAAGAACTTTTTTTATGCAGAGGGTTGTGGGTGTCTGGAATTCGCTGCCCAAGTTGGTGGTAGAGGCAGAAACTCTAAACTCTTTTTAAAAAGTACCTGGATCTGCACCTTAAGTGCTGTAAGTTGCAGGGTTATGGGCCGGGTGCAGGAAGGTGGGATTAGAAAGGGCACCTGGGTGTCCTCGAGCTGGCATGGACAAGATGGGCTGAATGGCCTCCTTCTGTGCTGTAACTTTTCTATGGTTCTATCAATCCTGCTGTACTCAAATAACCATCAGGATGATTAGCGTGTAAGGCGTCACTAAAATGAACTAATTTTATCCCTTCCTGGTCACCCAGGTCCTGGAAATCTGAGCATACATCCCTCCGAACTTCCTTTCTTCAATGTCTCATTTGCCTTTAGCACTTCCCCAACAGTAACATTGGTGCACAATTCTGATACATCATAGCACGCGTCAGGTCTGGTTTGTGTGCATAGTCGGTTTAAATGCCCAATTATTAAGCCTCTTTACCGATCTTCTTCTTCCTTAGTTGCAGAGTCTTCCTTTTGCGAAGAGCTAGCTCAATTTATCGGGATCCTATTAACATTCTCTAGGTAAGACAGTTGAGCCAGGGTTACATCCAACTTAGCCTGCCTCATATCCAACCCCGTGTCCTTAAAAACTCCAGAAGGCCGACTTCCAATTTTGAATTCTTTCATAATTTTATCTATTACAAATTTCTCAAACATCACAGAATCTTCCCCATGGGAAATCACCCACGCGCAGTAAGAAAACGCCACTGGTTTTCCTTCATAATTATGTATAAAACATCGCTGGATCTACGTTTTGCTGAACGCCAGTTTTTACTAGGATGGACCTAACTGAAAAATGCCAAAGCCTGGATGCATCGTTTAGCCTGTGAACACACTTCAACCTCCATCATTTCCCCTTTATATCTCCAGCTTGGAGGCTTTACAAATACCTCTCTTTTGAAATCGCTCCCCTTGTAAAAGTGCTGCTTTGACATCAATGGATTTACATTCCCAGGAGTGCTCGGAATATCCTCAAACTTGCTTTTCCTACTGTTGGGGGAAATGTGCTCTAACCTCCTGGCCATCCAGTTGTCCTTCGAATCCCTGAGCCCGCAGTCCAGCCTTATCTTTAAACGTCCCATCAGGGAGTACTTTCTCTGTACATATCCATTTATGGGACAGCACTGACCGTCCTTTGTCTGGAACCTCCATGTAAACGTCCAACTCTCCAATTGTCAAGTACTTTTTGTTTTGCGAATTTACTATCTAACTGGTTAGTGGCCACTAGAGCTGCTCTATTGTAATGGCTCCTACTTCTGTGTCACTCCTCACCTGTCCTGTGGCCCTTGCTCTAGTTAAAGTACGTCCCCTACTAGATCTCCTATTCCTTTCTGGACTGCTCCTACTCCACCTGTCCCTCCTGCGACTAGACTCCCTTGCACAAGTTCTTGATCTTTTCCTTGGTCTGTGATCACCATTGTGCCCACTGTCTGAACTTACACTACATTCCCTGGCTTTCCACTTTTTTGCTTCCTTCTGCCAATCCATAGATCTGATATTCTGCCCTTTGTCTTGTACATTCAGCCAGTTTTTGTATTTCCCTGTGGCCTTCCTACTCCAATCACCAGGCCCTCCTGGCATACATGCCAACCTAGTTCCAATTTCCGGTAGTTGTTCATTGTGATAAGTGGTCCTATCCTGACCTTCACTATCACTTGGTCTACTCTCAGTCAGCCTGCTATCTGCCACAATCTGTTGTTCATACAGGTCCGGTGTATGTATTTGTGAAGTGCCTGGTGCATCTTCAGTTTCCGTTCTCTGTTCAGGTTCCGTCAGTGTGTAATCGGTGCCAGGATGCCACGTGGAATGCACTCTCGCTGTTTGGTTACCACGTTGCAACGTTATCGTTTTGCCATCAGTGGCTATAACCTTTCCTGGCCCCTCCATTCTTTCTGCCCTTCTCCTTTATAATACGCCATATCCCCAGGCCGAAAATGCATTTCAGCCGGCCTGATTCGATCCCTCAGAACTCTCCTGATATTTTTCTGAAGCTTCCACTTTAATAAATGTTTTCCTCTCTGCACGCACAGAATTCAAACCTTCCGCAAAAATGGATAATGATCGTGCCCTCCAAAGCCGGGGGATGGTCCCACATTATTGAAGATCTCTTCGGATTCCTGCCATAAACTAATTGATAGGGACTGTAGCCCTGAACCATCTGGAGCGTGTTTTTTTTATATGTACTGCCTGCGCTAAAGCAGTTGTCAAGTTACAACTTCGTTGGTCTGCCAAAATTTTTCAGAGCATTTCGTCAATCACGCCCTGATTTCTCTCACATAATCCATCACTAAACAGGCTTTCTGCTCCTTTATGCATACATTCTCTTGAATTTCTCAGTGGTGAATTCTCCTCCACTGTCTGTTAAGATTTTAGTTGGTGCTCCCATTGCCATTCCTATCCACCTTCCCATTATTTTAGCGATAATTACTTTTTTGCCTTTGCAATAAATTACTGTTATCTGGAGTATTGTGTACAGTATTGGTCTCCCTGTTTAAAGAATGGTGTAAATGCGTTAAAAGCAATTCAGAGAAGGTTTACTAGACAAATTCCAGGAATGGACAGGTTGTCTTATGAGGAAAGGTTGGACAGGTTAGGCTTGTATCCACTGGAATTCAGAAGAGTAAGAGGCAACTTGATTGAAACATATAAGATCCTGAGGGGTCTTGACAGGGTGGATGTGGGGAGGATGTTTCCTCCTGTGGTAGAATCAAGAACTAGGGGTCACTGTTTAAAAATAAGGGGTCGCTCATTTAAGGCAGGGATGAGGAGAATTTTTTTTCTCCCAGAGGTTTGAGAGTCTTTGGAACTCTATTCCTCAAAAGGCAATGGAAGCAAAGTCTGAATATTTTTAAGGCAGAGCTGGATAGATTCTTGATTAACAAAAGGGGTGAAAGGTTATCGGGGGTATGCAGGAATGTGGGGCGGGGGTTACAATCAGATCAGCCATGACCTTATTGAATGGGGGAGCAGGCTCGAGGGGCTGAGTGGCCTACTCCTACTCCTAATTCGTATGTTCCGATGTACTGTTGACAAACTAAATTTAGTCGCTACATCTACAAAATGGGGGAGAAAAATATTTTCCGTTTATCCTATACTTTGACTACAGTTTCATTAGAGTCTCTCACCAACGGAAAAGTTACTATTAGTTGCGATAGCCTGAAAGGAATATCGTGTCCCAATTGTGTGAATTGCAAATCTACAGATTTTTCGTAGACATTGGCTTTATCAAGCTTCATGTCTAACTTTATTTGGGCCTTTTTTATTGAGGGGTTATTTAATAGTGGAGGCATTTCACTCAATACCACACCAGTATTCCTAAAGTGAGTGATTCACCCCTGCCATTTTACATGGAGTTATTATTCTTTTTAGTGATTTCAATGTGTTACCATCATGGAATATGATGGTTCTACTTGTTTCAGATTCTTCAACTCTCCTCCAGTCTTCCTTATTTAAAGAATCCATGTAACAGTCTAGCCAGTGCACACCACACACCGTGGACATACACCCACTGTCTAGAACTGTGCAGTTAAATGAATCTGTGACTGGGATACTCATTACCAGACTAAAGTTTTCGGTAACTAATACGATTCCTCCTGATTGTTCAGTATCGTCCTCCTTGCCTTCCATACCTTCGGTGTCATGTGTCGTCTCAAAGACTCTGCTTTCATTTCTAGGCAATTCAACACGTAACTGATACTTAGCTCTGCATCTGAAGCACTTGTGGACCACGCCTTGTTATTTCTGGGGTTCATCCTCCTTCCACTATTGCCCAATTTTCACCGTCTGTTATAGCTCCCAAAAGGGCCCCTGTCCTCATACCCATAATCTGTAATTCTTCTGTCATACAGACGTGTGGACCCTACATTCAAAACAGTCCCAAAATGCTGCTAACATTATATCCTCCATCTTTGGTGTCACTACCAAAGATCCCACTTGTGCCATTGAAGCAGCTGGAAATGAATGTTCTCCCAAAAAGGCTTTGGACACTTGGTCCATAAGCTTTTCTCTCTCTTTGAATCTAACTCTGGTTAAAACCAAGAGCCTATCCATGTTTGATATCCTAGCACAGTCCAATAATTTAAAGTTTTTTTCCAGCTGTTTTTATTTTTGTTTCAGATTTCCAGCATCCACAGTATTTTGCTTTGAATTTAAAGGCAAGAACTGATTTCGGAATTTCCGTGTGAAATCACTGCGATCTCGTTTATAGTTGGTTAAACTCCATTCGTTCTACGGACGAATCATCCATTTTTCTAGATTTGTCACAAAGTCCCACCAAGCCTCATGGGCACTCAATAGGTCAACTTTCGTATAAATTTTATCCATGAATTTTAAGAGATTGTCCAAACCTTTGCAATTGTTCGGGTCTTGAGTGTCTAGCTCCGAGGACCCTGTGGTAGCTCTTGCTCCTGACAGAGTGACCCCTGGTTCTCTTTTCAGCAGAGACCCACCCCATGTCTATGCTTCAACCCCATTTTTCCATTGGCCATAAGGTCCCATTTCACAAAACAGTGGTAGAAAATCACATACTGTCACCTTAGACCTGGCTTCAGTCACCTTTCTTCCAACTACAACCTTCTCTCAAAAAATATTAACTGCAATTCTAACCTTCTGTCTGGAAGTAAAGCTCAGTCTCCAATCTCCACTTTCAGCCAACCTTCTCTGCTACCAATGTCAGCTAACTCCCTAGCCTGGATGTGAAGGATACAAGAGACTAGGACGCTTAGGTGTTGCCCACTACAGAGCCAACTTCACCCCCTCTAACACAGCAGACAGCCAGTGCTGGCTGACTCTTCCTTATATACATTTGAGCATCATTAACAAATCAACACCCAACACCTGTTTACCTTATTACCTACAAGCACTGGGTATTTAACATTCATTAAACAGAACCTATTAGATGCTAACAGGCAGGAGGTTACAATCAGATCAACCATGATCTTATTGCATGGCGATGGAGTCTCAAGGGACCGAGTGGCCTACTCCTGCTCCTAATTCGTATATTCTTATGATCGTATGTAAGATATGTCTGACAAGTGGAATATCAATCACACTACTTCTTCTCCCCATTACCCTGGATATAATAGCCTAGCTGAATGAATGATTTGCAAGGTGAAATCCCTAATTCTCAAATGTAGACAGACCAAGCAAGATCTACACATTGCAGTGTTACACCTGATTGCAACACCTTTAAAAGCAATTATTCCATCACTGGCAGAGCTCATGTTTGGCAGACCAATGTGTACCAATTTACGTACTATTACCCATTCTATTCTCTCAAAAACCGGAGAGCAACTTTTAAACTGCAAGAGAAGATGACCAACATGCACAATAAAAATGTGGGTGCAGAATCGTCAAGTTTACATTTGTGACAACAAGTTCGCCCCCAAGATCCCATAGAAGGTACATGACAACCAGCCGCAGTGACAAGGATTTTGTTCAGAACCAAGTTCCTGTGAAGCCATTACACATGAAGGCACAACAGTGAGGCATAACTGAGGACAAATCAGATCCATTCCAGCTCCTCAAACACCCTACAGTCCTATCGTATCCAGGACAAGATCCCAAATGTGACCAGGAAAAACATTCAAGAATGACAATCCCACAGAGCAATTAAAGAAACCTCCAGACAAGGCGACCATCAGATGTACCAGCAGATTACTTCGATGCTTTAGAGAGTCATAGATTCACCAGTCCTAGACATTTATATAATGGTAACTAAACATGAACATATATTGTAAATAGTTATACGTCTTTGGAAGGGGAGAAAATATCTTTGAAAAGAAGGGGATGTTGCAACATTCCTTTAATGGATAGCAGCATGACATCACCAGGAGGGAAGTGTGTCATTCGACCCAGTTTCAGTTTCACTTTGGCCTGTGAGCAGAGCACACAGCACACAGCTCTGTTGCTGCTGTCTTCAGGCTCTCTATCCATGCATATATGTTTTCATGTGCCTAGTTTAAATTAATGAACCCACAACATGTTTATACAATCCCTTATGAGTGATTGGTGCTGTTATATCATTCTAAAGACACAATACCTGTAACATTCATTAGGAAACTGCTCTTGTGCAGAGTAAACAACATCACAAACTGTTTGGGCCATTTTTGTCTTGTTGACTGAGTGTAAAAGATGAGGCTGAAGCATTCACACCAATCTTCAGTCAGAAGTGCCGATTGGAAGATATTCCTCGGCCTCCTCTGGAGGTCCCCAGCATCACAGAGGCCAGTCTTCAGCCAATTTGATTCACTCCATGTGATGTCAAGAAATGGCTGAAGGCACTGGATACTGCAAAGGCTATGGACCCTGACAATATTCTGGCAATAGTACTGAAGACTTGTGCTCCAGAACTTGCCATGCCCCTAGCCAAGCTGTTCCAGTACAGTTACAACACTGGCATCTACCCGGTAATGTGGAAAATTGCCCAGGTATGTCCTGTACACAAAAAGCAGGACAAATCCAACATGGCCAATTACTGCCCTATCAGTCTATTCTCCATCATCAGTAAAGTAATGGAAGGGGTCATCAACAGTGTTATCAAGCAGCACATGCTTAGCAATAACCTGCTCACTGATGCCCAGTTTGGGTTCCGCCAGGGCCACTCAGCTCCTGACCTCATTACAGCCTTGGTTCAAACTGAACTCAACAGCTGACATGAGAGTGACTGCCCTTGATATCAGGTCGGAATTTGACCAAGTGTGGCATCAAGGAGCCGTAGAAAATCTGGGGTCAATGGGAGTCACGGGGAAAACTCTCCACTGGTTGGAGTCATACTAGCACAAAGGAAGATGTTGTGGTTGCTGGAGGTCAATCATTCCAGTCCCAGGACTGTAGGAGCTCCTCAGGGTAGTGTCCTTGGCCCAACCATCTTCAGCTGCTTTATCAATGACCTTCCTTCCATCATAAGGTCAGAAGTGGGGATGTTCGCTAATGATTGCACAATGTTCAGCACATTTGTGATTCCTCAGATACTGAAGCAGTCCATGTCCAAATGCAGCAAGACCTGGGCAATATCCAGGCAAGTAACATTCATGCCACTAAAGTGTCAGGCAATGACCATCTCCAACAAGAGAAAATCTAACCATTGCCTCTTGACATTCAATATCACTACCATTGCTGAATCCCCCATTATCAACAGCCTGGGGGTTACCATTGACCAGAAGCTGAACTGGACTAGCCATATAAATACTGTGGCTACAAGAGCAGGTCAGAGGCTAGGAATCCTGCAGCAAGTAACGCACCTCCTGACTCCCCAAAGCCTGTCCACCATCTACAAGGCACAAGTCAGGAGTGTGATGGAATACTCCCCACTTGCCTGGATGAGTGCAGCTCCCACAACACTCAAGAAGCTTGACACCATCCAGGACAAAGCAGCCCACTTGATTGGCGCCACATCCACAAACATTCACTCCCTCCACCACCACCGACACACAGTAACAGCAGTGTGTACCATCTACAAGATGCACTGCAGAAACTCAGCAAGGATCTGTCGGCAGCACCTTCCAAACCCATGACCGCTACCATCTAGAAGGACAAGGGCAGCAGACACATGGGAACACCACCACCTGGAAATTCCCCTCCAAACCACTCACCATCCTGACTTGGAAATATATCATCATTCCTTCACTGTCGCTGGGTCAAAATCCTGCAACTCCTTTCCTAACAGCACATGGACAGCAGCGGTTCAAGAAGGCAGCTCACCACCACCTTCTCAAGGACCATTAGGGATGGGTAATAAATGCTGGCCCAGCCAGCGATGCCCACATCCCATGAAGTAACAGTGATTCATGTTGTCCAGAGTGACTTTGAAGGGCAGCAGGGATAACAATCTAGGATTGTGAGAGTTTGACAGAGTGCAAGGACACTGCAGGGGGACAGGAGGCAAGTGACTACTTTATCAAAAAAATGCAAGTTCCAATGGCTGGGAGCCTGACGGGAGCCATAGGAAGCAGGAGGAGCTCATTAAATCAGCCTCAAACTGGCCCTCGGGAGTTTGGATAGGTCCCAGTCCCATCACAGCCTGTAGAGCTGATGAGTCTGGGCAGGTTCTCTAAAAGGGACAGTTTTAAGATGAATGTTGAGAGAATGCATAACTTTTCTCAGAAGCTGCCTCTTCACTGAACTCAGGAAGGAAGCAGAGCACAGTGTTGTTACATATAAAATAACCAGCTTTAGTCATTGGGAAGTGTGTTTCTGGTTGGTTATTAATAACTAGTATCAATCTTTCACACCAATAGCAGTCAGTCAGCATCAGGTAACATCTTAGCTTATCAGGAGTATAACGCTTCTACACAGAAACTGTCTCTCTAAGTTTATTGCGAGGTGTGTTTGATGGGGAGGCAGATTCATGGCTTTTTTTGAGTTAGGATTCAGTGATACTGTGTATGAGAGTCATTGATCCCTTTCCTTTGTCAGTAGTCCTGCTCCCAAGCTCGGGGAAGTAGGCAGGATTCCCACGGTGCTACCTCAAACATCAATCTGAAAGATCAAGGGTGGAGAGAGGAAACAAGGGAAGACAAGGGACAGAGGGGGAGGAGAAATGGAGTGAGAGGGGGAAGGGGGGAGAGAAAGGGATGGGAGAAGTGACGAGTTGATAGAGAGGGAAAGGGAGCGAGAGAGAAAGGATGGAATTAAGAGAAGGAAGAGAAAAGGCAAAGGGGAAGGGGCAGTTGTGGAGGGGGAAACAGAGAGGGTGGTGTAATGGTAATGTCACTGAGCTAGTAATCCAGAGGCCCAGGCTGATGCTCTGGGGTCATGGATTCAAATCCCACCATGGCAGCTGGTGCTAGTTAAATTCAATTAATAAATCTGGAATATAAAGGCAAGTCTCAGTAATGGTGACCATGAAACTATCAGCAATTGTTGTAAAAACCCATCTGGTTCATTAATATCCTTTAGGGAAGGAAATCCGCCATCCTTACCTGGTCTGATCTACATGTGACTCCAGACCCACAGCAATGTAGCTGACTCTTAACTGCCCCCTGAAATGGTCTAGCAAGTTACACAGTTCAAGGGCAATTAAGGATGGGCAACAAATGCTGGCCTTGCCAGCAACACCCACATCCCATGAAAGAATGAGGAAGAGGGATGGAAATGGAGAGAGGGCAAGAATGAGATAGGGGAGGAGAGAAAGGGGAACATGGAAAAGTAGAAAGGCAGGTGGAGACAGGGAAGGAAGGGGATTAAAGCACTGACCATGTCCCACTGAGAGAACAGACTGACAGGAATGTGCAGGAAGGAGGGAGAAATAATTAAGGCAATTAAAGTGAATCTGTTGATGAAACACAAGCATTGCCCCGGTTGATTTTTTAAAATTAATTTTCAGGATGTGGGTGTCGCTGGCTGGGCCAGTATTTATTACCCATCCTTAATTGCCCCTTGAGAAGGTGGTGGTGAGCTGCCTTGTTGAACCACTGCAGTCCATGTGGTGTAGGTACACCCACGGTGCTGTTAGGGAGGGAGTTCCAGGACTCTGACCCAGTGACAGTGAAGGAACGGTGATATATTTCCAAGTCAGGATGGTGAGTGGCTTGGAGGGGAACTTCCAGGTGGTCGTGTTCCCATGTGTCTGCTGCCCTTGTCCTTCTAGATGGTAGTGGTCATGGGTTTGGAAGGTGCTGTCTAACTCACTCCTTGCTGAGTTCCTGTAGTGCATCTTGTAGATGGTACACACTGCTGCTACTGTGCGTCGGTGGTGGAGGGAGTGAATGTTTGTGGATGTGGTGCCAATCAAGCGGGGCTGCTTTGTCCTGGATGGTGTCGAGCTTCTTGAGTGTTGTGGGAGCTGCACTCATCCAGGCAAGTGGGGAGTATTCCATCACACTCCTGACTTCTGCCTTGTAGATGGTGGACAGGTTTTGGGGAGTCAGGAGATGTGTTACACACTGCAGAAATTCTTTTTGAACCAGGGCTGTAATGAGGTCAGGAGCTGAGTGGTCCTGGTGGAACCCAGACTGAGCGTCAGTGAGCAGGTTATTGCTAAGCAAGTGCTGCTTGATAACACTGTTGATAACTCCTTCCATTACTTTACCGATGATCAAGAGAAGCCTGACGTGGTGGTAATTGGCCGGTTTGCACTTGTCCAGTAAAAACCCGGTGACTTAAAGAACAGACGGTGGGCGGAGAAAGCACAGGACGTCCAACAGTTAGCCGACAACCGAGACATGTGAGGTTTCTTTAGCACCGTCAAGACCGCCCACGGCCCAAGCATCCAAGGCCCCACTCCACTGCTAGCCAAGGAGAGAGAGGTGCTCATCAAGGATAGAGGGGGAGTCAGCACCCACTGGGAGGAGCACTTTGAAGATCCTAACAGAGACTCTGTATTCAACGTGAGTGTCCTCAACTCCATCCCACAGCATGCTACCCGCCACCATCAAACATGACCACAACCCAGCAGGAGGTTAAAAAAAGTCCATTTGACAGCTAAAGAGCAACAAGGCATGAGGATTAGAAGGAATCTCCCCCAAAGCACCAAAGCATGGCACAGCAGCACTATTGGCATGAATACATGGCCTCAGCTCCCTTACCTGGAAGGAGGAGAGCATGCCAGGAGTTCTCAGACGCCATAATTGGGACCATCAAGAAAGGTGACAAGTCCAACTGTGGTAACCTTTAGGACATGGCTTTAGGGTGAAAGGGGAAAGGTTTAGGGGGAACATCTTCACTCAGAGTGGTGAGAGTGTGGAACGAGCTACCATCTGACGTGGTAAATGCGGGCTCACTCTTAAGTTTTAAGAATAAATTAGATAGATACATGGATGGGAGAGGTCTGGAGGGTTATGGTCTAGGTGCAGGTCAATGGGACTAGCGGAATATTATTTCAGCACAGACTAGAAGGGCCGAATGGCCTGTTTTTCTGTGCTGTACTGTTCTATGGTTCTAACCATAGAGGAATCTCCTTGCTGTTGGCCACAGGGAAGGTGATTGCAAGAATCCTCCTCAATCGCCTTCTCCCTGTGGCTAAAGGGCTCCTCCCAAAGTCCCAATAAGTCCCAATAAGTCCCACTAAGGGGCACAATGGACATGGTCTTCACCACATGACAACTGCAAGAGAAATGCAGGGAACACACCGACCCTTACACATGGCCTTCTTTGACCTCATAAAAGCCTTCGACACTATCAACCGTGAAGGATTATGGAGCACCATCCTCCATTTTGGCTGCCCTCAGAAATTTGTCACCATCCTCCGCCTGCTCCACCATGACATGCAAGCCGTGATCCTAACCAACAGATCCACCACAGGCCCAATCCACATTCAGACCAGGGTCAAGCAAGGCTGTGTCATGCACCGACGCTCTTCTCGATCTTCCTTGCTGCAATCTCACCCTCAGCAAGCTCCCCACTGGAGTGCAGCTAAACTACAGCACAAACGGGAACTTGTTCAACCTCCACCGCCTGCAGGCCAGGTCAAAGGTCATCCCATCCTCCGCCGTTGAACCACAGTACGCAGACGATGCTCGCATCTGTGTACACTCGGAGGCCGAGCTCCAAGCCATTGTCGTGGACAGGTGCGTCTGTGGCAGGCAGATTAGTGAGGATGAGGTCAAGTATGTTTTTCCCTCTTGTTGCTTCCCTCACCATCTGTTGCAGACCCAGTCTTGCAGCTATATTCTTTAGGACTCAGCCAGCAGTGGTGCTAGCGAGCCACTCTCGGTGATGGACCCAGACTACATCCTGCACCCTTGCCACCCTCAGTGCTTCCTCCAAGTGGGGTTCAACATGGAGCAGCACTGATTCATCAGCTGAGGGAGGGTGGTACGTGGTAATCAGCAGGAGGTGTCCTTGCCCATGTTTGACCTGATGCCATGAGACTTCATTGGGTCCGGAGTCGAAGTTGCCCCCTCCTGCCAGTGGGACAGGACATACCCAGGGATGGTGATGGTGGTTTCAGGGACATTGTCTGTAAGGTATGATTCCGTGAGGATGACTATGTCAGGCTGTTGCTTAACTAGTCCGTGTGACAGCTCTCCCAATTTTGAGGAGAGCTTTGCAGGGTCAACAGGGCTGCGATTGCCACTTCCGGTGCCTAGATCAATGCTGGGTGGTCTGTCCGGTTTAATTCCTTTTTATTGGCTGGATACAGGTGAGTGGCTTGCTGTTGGTCTGAAGTCCCATGTCAGGTAAGAATGGTAGATTTCCTTCCCTAAAGTTAGTGAGCTTTTACAACAATCTTTTCAGTAGATTTTAATTCCAGATCTTTTTTTTATTGGACTCAAACTCCATCATTTGTCCTTAGGTGGAATTCGAACCCAGGCCCCCAGAGAATTACCAGAGGTTTCTGGATTGTAAAATCCAGTGATAATACCAGTACACCACCACCTCCCCACAGTGTGGAGCATGTGATGTACCTGGTAAGCTTCTGGCGCAACTCCTGCAGGAAATGGAGGTCCCATAACTTGAGTCCAGATAACAGACCAGGACCCTGACGAAGCCAGCATCATGGGTTTGTTGGAAAACACATGCTTAATTTATAGTGTCACATCCCCCTGGACACCCCTGTATTTGGCAGGCACTTTGTGTCAAGCATGTGGGCAATAACAGCAACCGTTTTATGCACAGCAAGATCCCACAAACAGTAATGAGACGAATGACCAACTCTCTTTGGTGCTGATCGAGGGAAGAATGTTGATTCAGACACAATAAAACCCCACTGCTCTTCTTCAAATTGTTCAATGTCCAACTAATCAGGCACATTGATTTAAAGTCTCGTCTGAAAGAGGGCACCACTGACAATACAGCACTCCCTCAGTACTGACCCTCTGACAGTGCAGCACTCCCTCAGTACTGACCCTATGACAGTGCGGCACTCCCTCAGTACTAACTCTCCGACAGTGCGACGCTCTCTCAGTACTGACCCTCTGACAGTGCGGCACTTCCTCAGTACTGACCCTCCAACAGTGCGGCACTCCCTCAGTACTGACCTCCGACAGTGCGGCACTCCCTCAGTACCGACCCTCCGACAGTGCAGCACTCCCTCAGTACTGACCCTCTGACAGTGCGGCACTCCCTCAGTACTGACCCTCCGACAGTGCTGTATTCCCTCAGTACTGACCCTCCGACAGCATGGTGCTCCCTCAGTACCGACTCTCCGACAGTGCAGCACTCCCTCAGTACTAACCCTCTGACAGTGCAGCACTCCCTCAGTACTGACCCTCTGACAGTGCAGCACTCCCTCAGTACTGACCCTCTGACAGTGCAGCACTCCCTCAGTACTGACCCTCTGACAGTGCAGCACTCTCTCAGCACTGACCCTCCGACAGTGCAGCACTCCCTCAGTACTGACCCTCTGACAGTGCAGCACTCCCTCAGTACTGACCCTCTGACAGTGCAGCACTCCCTCAGTACTGACCCTCTGACAGTGCAGCACTCTCTCAGTACTGACCCTCCGACAGTGCAGCACTCCCTCAGTACTGACCCTCTGACAGTGCAGCACTCCCTCAGTACTGCACTGGGAGTGCCAGCCTGGAATTTAGGCTCAACTTGAAACCACAATCATCTGACTCAGAGGTGAGAGAGCAACTCACTGAGCCACAACTGATACCTGTCTCTCCAGAATTATGTCCCATCACTTCATGGGTAAAGGCCCACACAGCATGGTGCAGACCGGTCTACTCTTGATCAGTGTCCGTGAGCTAGGAATGGTATGAAGATCAGTGAAGTGATGTGACTGAGCTGTCAAAGATGGAATAAAGAACTATACTCCATGTGGGAACCAGTATCTATTACAAATGTTTGCATTTATATAGTAACGTTCAAGTGGTCAGAAGCTCATCTCAGGACTAAATATGACACCAAGGGTTGAATTTTATGGTTGCCTGCCAGCAAATTTGTAGGCTGTTTGTGTGTGTGGGGGGTGGGGGGGGGACACAAAATTCCCCTTCCCACTGTCCTCCTGCCCACCCCCGACTGTCTGCAATTTTATATTGAGCGGACAAGGCCAAAGTCGGCCCACCCATTCTCACTCCATATGCGGTCCTTAAGTGGCTATTTTATGGCCACTTGCTGCCCGCCTTCAATTTTTGAGGCTGTTGGGAGAGGTTCAGAGGTGGGAGGTTTGGTGCGGGGGGGTGGAAATCCCAGCAGGTCGTCCTGCTCAGGCCCTGGGGTGGGAAGGGGGCAGAGCTCCCTCACAGGCCCCCTTTCCACATCGAGCACCTCCACCCCTCCAAGGTCTGCCCACCCCCTCTGTCGGTACTCCCTCCCACGCACACCACCCCCCCCCCGCCCCCCTCACCAACCCATCCCAGCCTCTCCATCGAGAACCCCCACCTTCTCCCCACCCCCCCGCAACCGACTCATCTCCCCTCCCTGCTGCCCGCGCACACTTACCCTGGTCCCTGGACTCTGGGACTTGGAATTCGGTTGGGGGAGTGGGAGGGGGTGGTGGGGGGAGACCGCTTGCAGTCCCCATCCTGGCCACTGCTGTCACTGGCGCTGCGGCACCAATCAGGATGGCTGGCAGCTCTCCGCGGTGTCAGTCCCGGCCTCCCAGTCAATTAAAGCTCCGGTGATTGGTGGGGATGCTGACCGCCTCCCCCCACCCCCCCCACCCCTCGGGTGGCGGGGAGGGAAACCCCGCCATCCCCAAAAAAAAAAATCCCTCCCAAAGTTGGCAGAGAGTCTGATTCAGTCCCGGGCCGCGACCCGGGAGCTGTTGGCTGGGGAATGTAGTTTGCACCTTTCGGTCTTTGCAAAAACTGAGCTGGAGGTAGTTTCTGCTCAACAGCCAAAGAGATAAGGAGGTGGGGAGTGGGGAAGAGGCAGATCAGAGGGAATGCGCTCTCCTGAGAACCCAAACTGCAATTCGATGCACACATAAAGACACCCACAATGCTATTCGCTTTATTGAGAGAGTGCGCTCTGGTTGAAAAATAATTCAACACGTTTTAGTTTTTAATCATACTTTGTGACCATCACCCTATCTAAACACATCTACATAGAACATTTTGTGCATCAGGTAACAACGAGGAGATCGGGCCAAAGGTGAAAACATGAGTTTCTAAGTTGCCGTGCAAGGTCAATCCTTTGTGTGAGAAACTGCACGGAGAATAACATTCACAGGATTTTCCCACCCACTGAAATGCTGGTGACTTTAAATATTTGTCTACCTACTGACACCAGGGGAACACCATGACAGAGACACTGGAAAAACCACCCGGCAGAGTGAACGTCGTGACTTCATTCAAAATATATTTAACGTGTTGGATGAGGAAGCAGGGGAGCAAATCAAACGCATTTGTTTCATTTCATCAGTGACAATGGTTTAAAAGTCCCTGGATCAAGACTTGAATCCACGACCTTCTGTCAAGAGCCAAACTGGCCATTCAGCAAGTAGAAAGGAATTGCATTTACATAGCGCCTTGCAGAACGTTGGCAGTTTACAACTGTCCAAAGCACTTTACAGATAATGAAGAGCTTTTTTTTAAAAACACCATGGTTACTTTTGCTATGTGGCATAGTGGTAATGTTACTAGACTAGTAATTCCTAGTGGCTAGGGCTCTGGGGGACACTGGTTCAAATCCCAACACCGCAGCTGGTGGAATTTGAATTCAGTTAATAAATCTGGAATCCAAAGCTAGGCTCAGAAATGGTGACCATGATCACTGACTGTTGTAAAAACCCATCTGGTTCACCATGGTTCTTGAGGGAAGGAAATCTGCCATCCTTATCTCTGGTCTACACGCAACTCCAGACCCACAGCAACGTGGTTGGCTCTTAACTGCCCCCTGAAATGGCCGAGCAAGACACTCAGTTCAAGGGCTACAAACGCTGGCCATGTCACATCCCATGAAATCAAAAAAAAATGTAGCAAATGCTGCAATTTGTGCACAGCAAGCTCCCAATAATGACCAAATAATCTGTTTTGTTGATGTTGTTTGAGGGATATCGTCGCAGGGGAAACTTGCCTTCATTTCTTCAAAATAACGGCCATGAGATCTTCTACCTCCACCCAAGACGGCACGAGGAGCCTTGATTTCACATCTCTCCTGAAAGATGGTACCACTGACAGGGCCACACTCTCTCTGGGCTGCAATGGGAAGAACTGGACGGATTTTGTTCCTTAAGTCTATGTAGTGAGACTTGAACCCATAACCTTCAGACACAGAGGCAAGAGAGCTGCCCACTGAACCACAGGTGACACCTGCAGGGCTGACTTACTTCTAGGGCTTGGAGCCCAACATCGGAGGGGAGCGGTGGGGGGGGGGCGGTGATGGGTGGGCTTCTGGGTCCCGAACCCAGACCCCGTTGGACGTAGACCCCGAGACGATTTTTCAGTGCCAGACCAATTAAGTGGCCAGAGGACGTGTCACCATCCAATGAGGGATGGAGGGTGGGCTCCCAAGGGTGAAGGGCCAGTCGGAGGTTCTCATTGGGTGGCCTCACAGCCTGGGAGGTGGGAGTTGCCAATAGCTGCAGAGAGAGAGAGGGCGCCGCCATTTTGGCGTCCGCAGGAAAGGTGGTCGGGGAGCTGAGGGGGGGGGTGGTGTTTAAAAAAACCCATCGGAGGTGCTGACAGGAGGCAGCAAAGTAGAGTTAAGGCCACAATCGGATCAGCCATGATCTTATTGAGCGGCACAGCAGGTCCAAGGGGCTCACTCCTGCTCCTATTACTTCTGACCTTACGAATCTCTCGGGGTCTTTCGGGATTGGTGATTGTGCGGAGACTTGCCTTCCCCTCTCTATCCTTCCTCCCAGCAAAGGCCTACCTTTGCACTGAGCTTTGAAGCCAGCCATGCCCTGACCAACTTGTGCTTAAAAAGGGAGGTCAAAATCCCAAATTGCATCAGCAGGTCAATTTTGTGTTACCCTCTGATTGGAACATCAGGTAAGCCACGCTCCTTCTGAATATACAGCGCTCTCTGTGTAACGTGGTTACGCCCTCTTAGCGGGCCTTAAATTCTTAAGAGGTGCAACAGATGCTGGGAGGTTGTTTCCACTGGCCGGGGAATCTAGAACACAGGGCCACAGTCTCAGGATAAGGGGCCGATCATTTAGGACTGAGGAAGAGGAGAAATTTCTTCACTCAGAGGGTTGTGGATGCTCCATTGTTGAGTATAGGCACTAAGGGAACTGGGGAATATGGGGACAATGCGGGAAGGTGGAGTTGAGGTAGGAGATCAGCCATGATCGTGTTGGATGGTGGAACAGGCTCGGGGGACTGAATGGCCTCCTCCTTGCTCCTTTTTGATGGGTGCAAAGTTCATCAACATCAGGGCTGAGGCCTACACCTGATGTGCACTGAATTTCAGGCGAGTGCTAAATCTGTCAATGGCTTGTTTGGGGTTTATTCAGCCCTTGGCGTATGTCTGAAATAAATACAGACCTCAAATCTAGGGTTGGCAACACTGGTTGGTCAAATTCCTGGAGAGCAGCCCACTTTTTAATCCATCTTCTCTGTGAAGATGCCCGTTTTTCTCCATCCCCGACTCCCATTTCCAAAATTCTCATCGCAAAAATAAGTATTCAAAGAATCTGTGAGATAAAAATATCACCTGCGATCCTTTGAAATTTGGCACTCTTGCATTTGTCCTGATGAGGGCAAGACCAAAAAGTTTCGGCGACACGTCTCTCTTTTCAGCGATATTCGAGTTCTGTACTACCAAGCAACTAAATAAAGAGTTGTATATCTATGCCACTAATAAGAGTCAATGTAAGTTGTAGTGTAGAGACAGGAAGGTATAAATGACCTTGATGTGTTATGAGTGGGCAAAACTGTGGCAACAGAGGTCAAGGGAATGGGGAAGTATGAGATCACCACTTTGGAATAGAGGAAGGTAATTTGGAAGATTTTTTTTGGTGATGAGAGACTTGGAATTCTGGAGGAGTAACTGGATTTAAGGTTCACCTGCACCAAACCACAAAAAGCTAGCGTAATAAAAACCAGAGAAGGCTGGAGAAACTCAGCCGGTCTGACAACACCTGTGGAGAGAGAAAAACAGAGTTAACGTTTCAAGTCGGTATGACTCTTCTTCAGAGCTCTCTTTAGAAGAGCCATACGGATTCGAGACGTTAACGCTGTTTTTTCTCTCTCTCCACAGAGGCTGCCAGACCTGCGGAGTTTTTCCAGCACCTCTCTGTTTCTGTTTCAGATTTCCAGCATCCGCAGTATCTTGATTTTACGAAAAGCTAGCAGACAGGTACTAAAAAACATCACAAGGGCTGGAATACAAAGCTGGGGGGTGGGTGGGGGGGGGTGGTGGTGGTGGGGGGGTATGGTGCTGCTTCAGATATACAGTACCTCGGTTAGGCCCCACCTGGAGTAACTGTGTTCAGGTCTGGGTCTCAGGGAGCATGTGGTGACTTTGGAGGGGGTACAGTGCTGACTCACCAGGATGAAACCACAACTAAAAGAATTAAAATAAGAGGGGACAGGTTGCAGAGACCAAGTTCAAGGTGAGGGGCAGGAGGTTTAGGGGGGGATGTGAGGAAAAACTTTTTTACCCAGAGGGTGGTGATGGTCTGGAATGCGCTGCCTGGGAGGGTGGTGGAGGTGGGTTGCCTCACATCCTTTAAAAAGTACCTGGATGAGCACTTGGCCCATCATAACATTCAAGGCTATGGGCCAAGTGCTGGTAAATGGGATTAGGTAGGTAGGTCAGGTGTTTCTCACGTGTCGGTGCAGACTCGATGGGCCGAAGGGCCTCTTCTGCACTGTGTGGTTCTGTGATTGTCTTCCCTCGAGTTTACAGGGCCGAGGGGTGATCTGATTAAGTCATTTAAAAGCGTAAAGGAATTCGGTAGGTTAGATAGAGGGAAGCGATTTCCTCTGGAAGGATAAGGTCAAGAAAGGGGCTCCATCAGTTAGAGTAGGGGGTGATGGCAGACTGAGGGGGATGGAAATCTGGAACTCTTCCCCCCACCTCCGCCACCCCACCCCCAATACCGCACCCCCCCCCCACCCCACCCCTGAGCCCCCCAACCCCCAAACAAAAAGCTGTTGAAAGCTGGAGAGGGAGGGCAATTAAACATTTCAAAACTGAGATTCACAAAATCACGGAGTTGTTAGGGTGCAGAAGAAGGCCATTCAGCCCATTGTGCCTGCACTGGCTCTCCGAACCAGCGATTCACTTAGGGCCACTCTCCCTCCTTCTCCCCCTTACCCCGCAGACCGCTCTACAACAACCGATAAACTGGAAAGGAAGGAACGATGGGGAAATTGGTGACTGCGGCTGAGGTGCAGTGAGCTAGGAGAACAACAGGACAGGGCTGAGGGGTTTGAGAGACCTTTCTCCCCATTCTTAGTGTTACAGGAAAAAAAAAAGGAATTTTCCAGCACCCCCCACCCCCACCCCACCCCACCCCACAGAGCGTTCCCTGTGGAATGTTCCCCAGCGGTGCGGCTAACCAGCCGTTGGAATCTCCGTACGCCATCGGTGGGATTGGAAGATCCCGCCGGCATGAGGGACTGGGAACGTCCGGCCAAAGAGCGTGGTCATGAAGGGTCAGCAAACTTGTGGGGGGGTGTGTGGGTGGTGGTGGGAAGTGATTCTGGACAAGAAACTAAATGGCAGACATCGGCCATATCTTCCCCATCTCTCCCTCCCGCTCTCACCAGTCCCCCCCCACCACTCTCCCACCCCCCACCCCCACCCATGGGACCTTCGGCAATCTCACTGAGATAAGGTTAGCACTTTATTTGGAATATCGCCTCCGATCGGTGGTTGTGGTGGTCAGGGGCAGGTCCCCTTCAATTCACGCTGTCCTCGTCACTGGCGTCTCCCTTCTCGTCCTTGGCCTCGAGGATTCCACTCTCGTCGATGTTTTCCAGTGAGTCAGCGTGTTGGATCGAGAGTTCAGAGAGCTCGATGCTGAGAAGCGTGCTCTGCTCCGGGTGAAGCCAGGGTTTGTAAGCTGGGCTGTGTTTCTGCTTCCACTCCGGGTACTTGAGGCAAGCTTTGTACATCTTCTTCATCGCCTTGTTAAACAAAAGAAAGGTCACGTCGCTCGGGTTACAACAGGGACAGGAGACAGACAGTGATGAGTTAAGGGTCACAGGTCAAGGTGCATGGCGACAGGAAGCTCACCAGCCCAAGGGCAAGGGACTGGGAAAAGGCATTGGAGGTCAGGAAACCATCTCCTTCCCTCTCACTCACTCTACCCACCCATTTAATCCCCTCCCACATCCCCATGTACACTGTCCCCTATCACTGACTCTACCCACCCAGTTAATCCCCTCCCACAGCCCCATGTACACTCTCCCCTATCACTGACTCTACCCACCCATTTAATCCCCTCCCACAGCCCCATGTACACTCTCCCCTATCACTGACTCTACCCACCCGTTTAATCCCCTCCCACATCCCCATGTACACTCTCCCCTATCACTGACTCTACCCACCCATTTAATCCCCTCCCACATCCCCATGTACACTCTCCCCTATCACTGACTCTACCCACCCATTTAATCCCCTCCCACATCCCCATGTACACTCTCCCGCTATCACTGACTCTACCCACCCATTTAATCCCCTCCCACATCCCCATGTACACTCTCCCCTATCACTGACTCTACCCACCCATTTAATCCCCTCCCACAGCCCCATGTACACTCTCCCCTATCACTGACTCTACCCACCCATTTAATCCCCTCCCACATCCCCATGTACACTCTCCCCTATCACTCACTCTACCCACCCATTTAATCCCCTCCCACAGCCCCATGTACACTCTCCCCTATCACTGACTCTACCCACCCATTTAATCCCCTCCCACATCCCCATGTACACTCTCCCCCTATCACTGACTCTACCCACCCATTTAATCCCCTCCCACATCCCCATGTACACTCTCCCCTATCACTGACTCTACCCACCCATTTAATCCCCTCCCACATCCCCATGTACACTCTCCCCCTATCACTGACTCTACCCACCCATTTAATCCCCTCCCACATCCCCATGTACACTCTCCCCTATCACTGACTCTACCCACACATTTAATCCCCTCTCACAGCCCCATGTACACTCTCCCCTATCACTGACTCTACCCACCCATTTAATCCCCTCCCACAGCCCCATGTACACTCTCCCCCTATCACTGACTCTACCCACCCATTTAATCCCCTCCCACAGCCCCATGTACACTCTCCCCTATCACTCACTCTACCCACCCATTTAATCCCCTCCCACAGCCCCATGTACACTCTCCCCTATCACTGACTCTACCCACCCATTTAATCCCCTCCCACAGCCCCATGTACACTCTCCCCCTATCACTGACTCTACCCACCCATTTAATCCCCTCCCACAGCCCCATGTACACTCTCCCCTATCACTGACTCTACCCACCCATTTAATCCCCTCCCACAGCCCCATGTACACTCTCCCCTATCACTGACTCTACCCACCCATTTAATCCCCTCCCACAGCCCCATGTACACTCTCCCCCATCACTCACTCTACCCACCCATTTAATCCCCTCCCACAGCCCCATGTACACTGTCCACTATCACTGACTCTACCCACCCATTTAATCCCCTCCCACAGCCCCATGTACACTCTCCCCTATCACTGACTCTACCCACCCATTTAATCCCCTCTCACATCCCCATGTACATTCTCCCCTATCACTCACTCTACCCACCCATTTAATCCCCTCCCACATCCCCATGTACACTCTCCCCTATCACTCACTCTACCCACCCATTTAATCCCCTCCCACATCCCCATGTACACTCTCCCCTATCACTGACTCTACCCACCCATTTAATCCCCTCCCACATCCCCATGTACACTCTCCCCTATCACTGACACTACCCACCCATTTAATCCCCTCTCACATCCCCATGTACACTCTCCCCTATCACTGACTCTACCCACCCATTTAATCCCCTCCCACATCGCCATGTACACTCTCCCCTATTACTGACTCTACCCACCCATTTAATCCCCTCCCACATCCCCATGTACACTCTCCCCTATCACTGACTCTACCCACACATTTAATCCCCTCCCGCAGCCCCATGTACACTCTCCCCTATCACACACTCTACCCACCCATTTAATCCCCTCCCACAGCCCCATGTACACTCTCCCCTATCACTGACTCTACCCACCCATTTAATCCCCTCCCACAGCACCAGATACACTCTCCCCTATCACTGACTCTACCCACCCATTTAATCCCCTCCCACAGCCCCAGATAAACTCTCCCCTATCACTGACTCTACCCACCCATTTAATCCCCTCCCGCAGCCCCATGTACACTCTCCACTATCACTGACTCTACCCACCCATTTAATCCCCTCCCACATCCCCATGTACACTCTCCCCTATCGCTGACTCTACCCACCCAGTTAAGCCCCTCCCGCAGCCCCATGTACACTCTCCCCTATCACTGACTCTACCCACCCATTTAATCCCCTCCCACAGCCCCATGTACACTCTCCCCTATCACTCACTCTACCCACCCATTTAATCCCCTCCCACATCTCCATGTACACTCTCCCCTATCACTGACTCTACCCACCCATTTAATCCCCTCCCACAGCCCCATGTACACTCTCCCCTATCACTGTCTCTACCCACCCATTTAATCCCCTCCCACAGCCCCATGTACACTCTCCCCTATCACTGACTCTACCCACCCATTTAATCCCCTCTCACAGCCCCATGTACACTCTCCGCTATCACTGACCCTACCCACCCATTTAATCCCCTCCCGCAGCCCCATGTACACTCTCCCCTATCACTGACTTTACCCACCCATTTAATCCCCTCCCACATCCTCATATACACTCTCCCCTATCACTGACTCTACCCACCCATTTAATCCCCTCCCACATCCCCATGTACACTCTCCCCTATCACTGTCTCTACCCACCCATTTAATCCCCTCCCACATCCCCATGTATACTCTCCCCCTATCACTGACTCTACCCACCCATTTAATCCCCTCCCACAGCCCCATGTACACTCTCCCCTATCACTGACTCTACCCATCCATTTAATCCCCTCCCACAGCCCCATGTACACTCTCCCGCTATCACTGACTCTACCCACCCATTTAATCCCCTCCCACAGCCCCATGTACACTCTGCCCCTATCACTGACTCTACCCACCCATTTAATCCCCTCCCACATTCCCATGTACACTCTCCCCTATCACTGACTCTACCCACGCATTTAATCCCCTCCCACATCCCCATGTACACTCTCCCCTATCACTGACTCTACCCACCCATTTAATCCCCTCCCAGATCCCCATGTACACTCTCCCCTATCACTGACTCTACCCACCCATTTAATCCCCTCCCACAGCCCCATGTACACTCTCCCCCTATCACTGACTCTACCCACCCATTTAATCCCCTCCCACAGCCCCATGTACACTCTCCCCTATCACTCACTCTACCCACCCATTTAATCCCCTCCCACAGCCCCATGTACACTCTCCCCTATCACTGACTCTACCCACCCATTTAATCCCCTCCCACAGCCCCATGTACACTCTCCGCTATCACTGACTCTACCCACCCATTTAATCCCCTCCCACATCCCCATGTACACTCTCCCCTATCACTGACTCTACCCACCCATTTAATCCCCTCCCACAGCCCCATGTACACTCTCCCCTATCACTCACTCTACCCACCCATTTAATCCCCTCCCACATCCCCATGTACACTCTCCCCTATCACTCACTCTACCCACCCATTTAATCCCCTCCCACATCCCCATGTACACTCTCCCCTATCGACTGACTCTACCCACCCATTTAATCCCCTCCCACATCCCCATGTACACTCTCCCCTATCACTCACTCTACCCACCCATTTAATCCCCTCCCACAGCCCCATGTACACTCTCCCCTATCACTCACTCTACCCACCCATTTAATCCCCTCCCACAGCCCCATGTACACTCTCCCCTATCACTGACTCTACCCACCCATTTAATCCCCTCCCACAGCCCCATGTACACTCTCCCCTATCACTGACTCTACCCACCCATTTAATCCCCTCCCACATCCCCATGTACACTCTCCCCCTATCACTGACTCTACCCACCCATTTAATCCCCTCCCACATCCCCATGTACACTCTCCCCTATCACTGACTCTACCCACCCATTTAATCCCCTCCCACATCCCCATGTACACTCTCCCCTATCACTGACTCTACCCACCCATTTAATCCCCTCCCACATCCCCATGTACACTCTCCCCTATCACTGACTCTACCCACCCATTTAATCCCCTCCCACAGCCCCATGTACACTCTCCCCTATCACTGACTCTACCCACCCATTTAATCCCCTCCCACAGCCCCATGTACACTCTCCCCTATCACTGACTCTACCCACCCATTTAATCCCCTCCCACAGCCCCATGTACACTCTCCCCTATCACTGACTCTACCCACCCATTTAATCCCCTCCCACAGCCCCATGTACACTCTCCCCTATCACTGACTCTACCCACCCATTTAATCCCCTCCCACATCCCCATGTACACTCTCCCCTATCACTGACTCTACCCACCCATTTAATCCCCTCCCACAGCCCCATGTACACTCTCCCCTATCACTGACTCTACCCACCCATTTAATCCCCTCCCACAGCCCCATGTACACTCTCCCCTATCACTGACTCTACCCACCCATTTAATCCCCTCCCACAGCCCCATGTACACTCTCCCCTATCACTGACTCTACCCACCCATTTAATCCCCTCTCACAGCCCCATGTACACTCTCCCCTATCACTGACTCTACCCACCCATTTAATCCCCTCCCAGATCCCCATGTACACTCTCCCCTATCACTGACTCTACCCACCCATTTAATCCCCTCCCACAGCCCCATGTACACTCTCCCCTATCACTGACTCTACCCACCCATTTAATCCCCTCCCAGATCCCCATGTACACTCTCCCCTATCGCTGACTCTACCCACCCATTTAATCCCCTCTCACAGCCCCATGTACACTCTCCCCTATCACTGACACTACCCACCCATTTAATCCCCTCCCACAGCCCCATGTACACTCTCCCCTATCACTGACTCTACCCACCCATTTAATCCCCTCCCACAGCCCCATGTACACTCTCCCCTATCACTGACTCTACCCACCCATTTAATCCCCTCCCACAGCCCCATGTACACTCTCCCCTATCACTGACTCTACCCACCCATTTAATCCCCTCCCACAGCCCCATGTACACTCTCCCCTATCACTGACTCTACCCATCCATTTAATCCCCTCCCACAGCCCCATGTACACTCTCCCCTATCACTGACTCTACCCACCCATTTAATCCCCTCCCACATCTCCATGTACACTCTCCCCTATCACTGACTCTACCCACCCATTTAATCCCCTCCCAGATCCCATGTACACTCTCCCCTATCGCTGACTCTACCCACCCATTTAATCCCCTCTCACAGCCCCATGTACACTCTCCCCTATCACTGACTCTACCCACCCATTTAATCCCCTCCCACAGCCCCATGTACACTCTCCCCTATCACTGACTCTACCCACCCATTTAATCCCCTCTCACATCCCCATGTACACTCTCCCCTATCACTGACTCTACCCACCCATTTAATCCCCTCCCACAGCCCCATGTACACTCTCCCCTATCACTGACTCTACCCACCCATTTAATCCCCTCCCACATCCCCATGTACACTCTCCCCTATCACTGACTCTACCCACCCATTTAATCCCCTCCCACATCCCATGTACACTCTCCCCTATCACTGACTCTACCCACCCATTTAATCCCCTCCCACATCCCCATGTACACTCTCCCCTATCACTGACTCCACCCACCCATTTAATCCCCTCCCACAGCCCCATGTACACTCTCCCCTATCACTCACTCTACCCACCCATTTAATCCCCTCCCACAGCCCCATGTACACTCTCCCCTATCACTCACTCTACCCACCCATTTAATCCCCTCCCACATCCCCATGTACACTCTCCCCTATCACTGACTCTACCCACCCATTTAATCCCCTCCCACATCCCCATGTACACTCTCCCCTATCACTCACTCTACCCACCCATTTAATCCCCTCCCACAGCCCCATGTACACTCTCCCCTATCACTCACTCTACCCACCCATTTAATCCCCTCCCACAGCCCCATGTACACTCTCCCCTATCACTCACTCTACCCACCCATTTAATCCCCTCCCACAGCCCCATGTACACTCTCCCCTATCACTCACTCTACCCACCCATTTAATCCCCTCCCACATCCCCATGTACACTCTCCCCTATCACTGACTCTACCCACCCATTTAATCCCCTCCCACAGCCCCATGTACACTCTCCCCTATCACTGACTCTACCCACCCATTTAATCCCCTCCCACAGCCCCATGTACACTCTCCCCTATCACTGACTCTACCCACCCATTTAATCCCCTCCCACATCCCCATGTACACTCTCCCCTATCACTGACTCTACCCACCCATTTAATCCCCTCCCACATCCCCATGTACACTCTCCCCTATCACTGACTCTACCCACCCATTTAATCCCCTCCCACAGCCCCATGTACACTCTCCCCTATCACTGACTCTACCCACCCATTTAATCCCCTCCCACAGCCCCATGTACACTCTCCCCTATCACTGACTCTACCCACCCATTTAATCCCCTCCCACAGCCCCATGTACACTCTCCCCTATCACTGACTCTACCCACCCATTTAATCCCCTCCCACAGCCCCATGTACACTCTCCCCTATCACTCACTCTACCCACCCATTTAATCCCCTCCCACAGCCCCATGTACACTCTCCCCTATCACTGACTCTACCCACCCATTTAATCCCCTCCCACAGCCCCATGTACACTCTCCCCTATCACTGACTCTACCCACCCATTTAATCCCCTCCCACATCCCCATGTACACTCTCCCCTATCACTGACTCTACCCACCCATTTAATCCCCTCCCACAGCCCCATGTACACTCTCCCCTATCACTGACTCTACCCACCCATTTAATCCCCTCCCACAGCCCCATGTACACTCTCCCCTATCACTGACTCTACCCACCCATTTAATCCCCTCCCACAGCCCCATGTACACTCTCCCCTATCACTGACTCTACCCACCCATTTAATCCCCTCCCACATCCCCATGTACACTCTCCCCTATCACTGACTCTACCCACCCATTTAATCCCCTCCCACAGCCCCATGTACACTCTCCCCAATCACTGACTCTACCCACCCATTTAATCCCCTCCCACAGCCCCATGTACACTCTCCCCTATCACTGACTCTACCCACCCATTTAATCCCCTCCCACATCCCCATGTACACTCTCCCCTATCACTGACTCTACCCACCCATTTAATCCCCTCCCACATCCCCATGTACACTCTCCCCTATCACTGACTCTACCCACCCATTTAATCCCCTCCCACAGCCCCATGTACACTCTCCCCTCTCACTCACTCTACCCACCCATTTAATCCAATCCCACAGCCCCATGTACACTCTCCCCTATCACTGACTCTACCCACCCATTTCATCCCCTCCCACAGCCCCATGTACACTCTCCCCTATCACTGACTCTACCCACCCATTTAATCCCCTCCCACATCCCCATGTACACTCTCCCCTATCACTGACTCTACCCACCCATTTAATCCCCTCCCACAGCCCCATGTACACTCTCCCCTATCACTGCACTCTACCCACCCATTTAATCCCCTCCCACAGCCCCATGTACACTCTCCCCTATCACTGACTCTACCCACCCATTTAATCCCCTCCCACATCCCCATGTACACTCTCCCCTATCACTCACTCTACCCACCCATTTAATCCCCTCCCACATCCCCATGTACACTCTCCCCTATCACTCACTCTACCCACCCATTTAATCCCCTCCCACAGCCCATGTACACTCTCCCCTATCACTCACTCTACCCACCCATTTAATCCCCTCCCACAGCCCCATGTACACTCTCCCCTATCACTGACTCTACCCACCCATTTAATCCCCTCCCACAGCCCCATGTACACTCTCCCCTATCACTGACTCTACCCACCCATTTAATCCCCTCCCACAGCCCCATGTACACTCTCCCCTATCACTGACTCTACCCACCCATTTAATCCCCTCCCACAGCCCCATGTACACTCTCCCCTATCACTCACACTACCCACCCATTTAATCCCCTCCCACAGCCCCATGTACACTCTCCCCTATCACTCACTCTACCCACCCATTTAATCCCCTCCCACAGCCCCATGTACACTCTCCGCTATCACTGACTCTACCCACCCATTTAATCCCCTCCCACATCCCCATGTACACTCTCCCCTATCACTGACTCTACCCACCCATTTAATCCCCTCCCACATCCCCATGTACACTCTCCCCTATCACTGACTCTACCCACCCATTTAATCCCCTCCCACAGCCCCATGTACACTCTCCCCTATCACTGACTCTACCCACCCATTTAATCCCCTCCCACAGCCCCATGTACACTCTCCCCTATCACTGACTCTACCCACCCATTTAATCCCCTCCCACAGCCCCATGTACACTCTCCCCTATCACTGACTCTACCCACCCATTTAATCCCCTCCCACAGCCCCATGTACACTCTCCCCTATCACTCACTCTACCCACCCATTTAATCCCCTCCCACAGCCCCATGTACACTCTCCCCTCTCACTCACTCTACCCACCCATTTAATCCCTCCCACAGCCCCATGTACACTCTCCCCTATCACTCACTCTACCCACCCATTTAATCCCCTCCCACAGCCCCATGTACACTCTCCCCTATCACTCACTCTACCCACCCATTTAATCCCCTCCCACAGCCCCATGTACACTCTCCCCTATCACTCACTCTACCCACCCATTTAATCCCCTCCCACAGCCCCATGTACACTCTCCCCTATCACTCACTCTACCCACCCATTTAATCCCCTCCCACAGCCCCATGTACACTCTCCCCTATCACTGACTCTACCCACCCATTTAATCCCCTCCCACAGCCCATGTACACTCTCCCCTATCACTGACTCTACCCACCCATTTAATCCCCTCCCACATCCCCATGTACACTCTCCCCTATCACTGACTCTACCCACCCATTTAATCCCCTCCCACATCCCCATGTACACTCTCCCCTATCACTGACTCTACCCACCCATTTAATCCCCTCCCACAGCCCCATGTACACTCTCCCCTATCACTGACTCTACCCACCCATTTAATCCCCTCCCACAGC
Source organism: Carcharodon carcharias (assembly GCF_017639515.1). Classification (NCBI taxonomy): domain Eukaryota; kingdom Metazoa; phylum Chordata; class Chondrichthyes; order Lamniformes; family Lamnidae; genus Carcharodon; species Carcharodon carcharias. The sequence continues at coordinate 1,870,023 of NC_054471.1, read as the reverse complement.
CCCATGTACACTCTCCCCTATCACTGACTCTACCCACCCATTTAATCCCCTCCCACATCCCCATGTACACTCTCCCCTATCACTGACTCTACCCACCCATTTAATCCCCTCCCACAGCCCCATGTACACTCTCCCCTATCACTGACTCTACCCACCCATTTAATCCCCTCCCACAGCCCCATGTACACTCTCCCCTATCACTGACTCTACCCACCCATTTAATCCCCTCCCACAGCCCCATGTACACTCTCCCCTATCACTGACTCTACCCACCCATTTAATCCCCTCCCACAGCCCCATGTACACTCTCCCCTATCACTCACTCTACCCACCCATTTAATCCCCTCCCACAGCCCCATGTACACTCTCCCCTATCACACACTCTACCCACCCATTTAATCCCCTCCCACATCTCCATGTACACTCTCCCCTATCACTGACTCTACCCACCCATTTAATCCCCTCCCAGATCCCATGTACACTCTCCCCTATCACTGACTCTACCCACCCATTTAATCCCCTCCCACAGCCCCATGTACACTCTCCCCTATCACTGACACTACCCACCCATTTAATCCCCTCCCACAGCCCCATGTACACTCTCCCCTATCACTGACTCTACCCACCCATTTAATCCCCTCCCACATCCCCATGTACACTCTCCCCTATCACTGACTCTACCCACCCATTTAATCCCCTCCCACAGCCCCATGTACACTCTCCCCTATCACTGACTCTACCCACCCATTTAATCCCCTCCCACATCCCCATGTACACTCTCCCCTATCACTGACTCTACCCACCCATTTAATCCCCTCCCACATCCCCATGTACACTCTCCCCTATCACTGACTCTACCCACCCATTTAATCCCCTCCCACATCCCCATGTACACTCTCCCCTATCACTGACTCTACCCACCCATTTAATCCCCTCCCACAGCCCCATGTACACTCTCCCCTATCATTCACTCTACCCACCCATTTAATCCCCTCCCACAGCCCCATGTACACTCTCCCCTATCACTCACTCTACCCACCCATTTAATTCCCTCCCACATTCCCATGTACACTCTCCACTATCACTCACTCTACCCACCCATTTAATCCCCTCCCACATTCCCATGTACACTCTCCCCTATCACTGACTCTACCCACCCATTTAATCCCCTCCCACAGCCCCATGTACACTCTCCCCCTATCACTCACTCTACCCACCCATTTAATCCCCTCCCACAGCCCCATGTACACTCTCCCCTATCACTCACTCTAACCACCCATTTAATCCCCTCCCACATCCCATGTACACTCTCCCCTATCACTCACTCTACCCACCCATTTAATCCCCTCCCACATCCCCATGTACACTCTCCCCTATCACTGACTCTACCCACCCATTTAATCCCCTCCCACATCCCCATGTACACTCTCCCCCTATCACTCACTCTACCCACCCATTTAATCCCCTCCCACAGCCCCATGTACACTCTCCCCTATCACTGACTCTACCCACCCATTTAATCCCCTCCCACATCCCCATATACACTCTTCCCTATCACTGACTCTACCCACCCATTTAATCCCCTCCCACAGCCCCGTGTACACTCTCCCCTATCACTGACTCTACCCACCCATTTAATCCCCTCCCACATCCCCATGTACACTCTCCCCTATCACTGACTCTACCCACCCATTTAATCCCCTCCCACAGCCCCATGTACACTCTCCCCTATCACTCACTCTACCCACCCATTTAATCCCCTCCCACATCCCCATGTACACTCTCCCCTATCACTGACTCTACCCACCCATTTAATCCCCTCCCACAGCCCCATGTACACTCTCCCCTATCACTGACTCTACCCACCCATTTAATCCCCTCCCACAGCCCCATGTACACTCTCCCCTATCACTGACTCTACCCACCCATTTAATCCCCTCCCACAGCCCCATGTACACTCTCCCCTATCACTCACTCTACCCACCCATTTAATCCCTCCCACATCCCCATGTACACTCTCCCCTATCACTGACTCTACCCACCCATTTAATCCCCTCCCACATCCCCATGTACACTCTCCCCTATCACTGACTCTACCCACCCATTTAATCCCCTCCCACATCCCCATGTACACTCTCTCCTATCACTGACTCTACCCACCCATTTAATCCCCTCCCACAGCCCCATGTACACTCTCCCCTATCACTCACTCTACCCACCCATTTAATCCCCTCCCACAGCCCCATGTACACTCTCCCCTATCACTGACTCTACCCACCCATTTAATCCCCTCCCACAGCCCCATGTACACTCTCCCCTATCACTGACTCTACCCACCCATTTAATCCCCTCCCACATCCCCATGTACACTCTCCCCTATCACTGACTCTACCCACCCATTTAATCCCCTCCCACAGCCCCATGTACACTCTCCCCTATCACTGACTCTACCCACCCATTTAATCCCCTCCCACAGCCCCATGTACACTCTCCCCTATCACTGACTCTACCCACCCATTTAATCCCCTCCCACAGCCCCATGTACACTCTCCCCTATCACTCACTCTACCCACCCATTTAATCCCCTCCCACAGCCCCATGTACACACTCCCCAATCACTGACTCTACCCACCCATTTAATCCCCTCCCACAGCCCCATGTACACTCTCCCCTATCACTGACTCTACCCACCCATTTAATCCCCTCCCACATCCCCATGTACACTCTCCCCTATCACTCACTCTACCCACCCATTTAATCCCCTCCCACAGCCCCATGTACACTCTCCCCTATCACTGACTCTACCCACCCATTTAATCCCCTCCCACAGCCCCATGTACACTCTCCCCTATCACTCACTCTACCCACCCATTTAATCCCCTCCCACATCCCCATGTACACTCTCCCCTATCACTGACTCTACCCACCCATTTAATCCCCTCCCACAGCCCCATGTACACTCTCCCCTATCACTCACTCTACCCACCCATTTAATCCCCTCCCACAGCCCCATGTACACTCTCCCCTATCACTGACTCTACCCACCCATTTAATCCCCTCCCACATCCCCATGTACACTCTCCCCTATCACTGACTCTACCCACCCATTTAATCCCCTCCCACATCCCCATGTACACTCTCCCCTATCACTGACTCTACCCACCCATTTAATCCCCTCCCACAGCCCCATGTACACTCTCCCCTATCACTGACTCTACCCACCCATTTAATCCCCTCCCACAGCCCCATGTACACTCTCCCCTATCACTGACTCTACCCACCCATTTAATCCCCTCCCACAGCCCCATGTACACTCTCCCCTATCACTGACTCTACCCACCCATTTAATCCCCTCCCACAGCCCCATGTACACTCTCCCCTATCACTGACTCTACCCACCCATTTAATCCCCTCCCACATCCCCATGTACACTCTCCCCCTATCACACACTCTACCCACCCATTTAATCCCCTCCCACATCTCCATGTACACTCTCCCCTATCACTGACTCTACCCACCCATTTAATCCCCTCCCACATCTCCATGTACACTCTCCCCTATCACTGACTCTACCCACCCATTTAATCCCCTCCCACAGCCCCATGTACACTCTCCCCTATCACTGACTCTACCCACCCATTTAATCCCCTCCCACATCCCCATGTACACTCTCCCCTATCACTGTCTCTACCCACCCATTTAATCCCCTCCCACAGCCCCATGTACACTCTCCCCTATCACTCACTCTACCCACCCATTTAATCCCCTCCCACATCCCATGTACACTCTCCCCTATCACTGACTCTACCCACCCATTTAATCCCCTCCCACATCCCCATGTACACTCTCCCCTATCACTGACTCTACCCACCCATTTAATCCCCTCCCACAGCCCCATGTACACTCTCCCCCTATCACTGTCTCTACCCACCCATTTAATCCCCTCCCACAGCCCCATGTACACTCTCCCCTATCACTGACTCTACCCACCCATTTAATCCCCTCCCACATCCCATGTACACTCTCCCCTATCACTGACTCTACCCACCCATTTAATCCCCTCCCACAGCCCCATGTACACTCTCCCCTATCACTGACTCTACCCACCCATTTAATCCCCTCCCATAGCCCCATGTACACTCTCCCCTATCACACACTCTACCCACCCATTTAATCCCTTCCCACATCTCCATGTACACTCTCCCCTATCATTGACTCTACCCACCCATTTAATCCCCTCCCACAGCCCCATGTACACTCTCCCCTATCACTGAGTCTACCCACCCATTTAATCCCCTCCCACAGCCCCATGTACACTCTCCCTATCACTGACTCTACCCACCCATTTAATCCCCTCCCACATCCCCATGTACACTCTCCCCTATCACTGACTCTACCCACCCATTTAATCCCGTCCCACAGCCCCATGTACACTCTCCCCTCTATCACTGACTCTACCCACCCATTTAATCCCCTCCCACATTCCCATGTACACTCTCCCCTATCACTGACTCTACCCACCCTTTTAATCCCCTCCCACAGCCCCATGTACACTCTCCCCTATCACTGACTCTACCCACCCATTTAAGCCCCTCCCACACCCCCATGTACACTCTCCCCTATCACTGACTCTACCCACCCAGTTAATCCCCTCCCACAGCCCCATGTACACTCTCCCCTCTCACTGACTCTACCCACCCATTTAATCCCCTCTCACAGCCCCATGTACACTCTCCCCTATCACTGACTCTACCCACCCATTTAATCCCCTCCCACAGCCCCATGTACACTCTCCCCTATCACTGACTCTACCCACCCATTTAGTCCCCTCCCACAGCCCCATGTACACTCTCCCCTATCACTGACTCTACCCACCCATTTAATCCCCTCCCACATTCCCATGTACACTCTCCCCTATCACTGACTCTACCCACCCATTTAATCCCCTCTCACAGCCCCATGTACACTCTCCCCTATCACTGACTCTACCCACCCATTTAATCCCAATTCCTGTCTCACTCACTCTCCGCTATTGCACCCTGGCTTCCTGCCCACTACAAACATGCTCCTGACCCCTGTAGATGTTGCCGCGATTCCAGAATGTTCTCATTGCTTGCCGACAAGCACCTTTAAATTTCACCCTGGAGGACAGGAGTATGCAAATGAAACAGTTTCTAAAGTGACTCGGCGGTTAGGAGCTGTAGTGCAGTTCATAAAGAACGGGAGGTGGGGGTGGGAGAGTGCAACTCGGACCCCACAGTTAAAAAACTTGGGAGCTTAATTTGCGTTCTGTCTCCTTGAAAAGGATGTAGTGAAGTCACTCACTCGTCCCTCCCCAGCTTTTCAGAACCAGAGACTTTACAGACAACAATGGGTCAACCAATGAGCTGGAGGCAGGGCAGAGCTGACAGCAAACAGAGTCTATTTAAACCATGGTGGTGATGTGTTATAGGTCACTTAGGGAGCCTGAGTTTTGTGGTAACATGCACTTATACAGGGCGTCACTGGCGAGGGCAGCATTCATTGGCCCTCCCTAATTACCTTTGAATGTTGCAGTTTCGAGCTATGCATAGTGATGGTTGAGGCTCCGATGTTCTTTCCAGTACACGGCTGGACAGGAATCGCTCCCACTCTTACTGCCTGTCATTGGTATGTGTTGGAACGATCTGCAGGTTAACAATCAACCTGTTTGGCCACTTATGAACCCACCTTCCTTGGCCATCAAGGTCTGGTGTGGGGGTCAAATCTGGAGCTTCTGGCTCAGAGGCAGGAACGCTACCCACTGGTCCAGAAGACCTAATTTAAACAGTAGACTGCAACAAACAGTCTACAGAGTCTACTTGAATGGAATGTACATGAGCTACAAGCAAACTCATGACCAAATTTCCTGAGAAAAGCAGGGCTAATAGTCTGTCAAAATGCATAGACTGAAGGATATATTATTTTACATTTATATATTTTATCCTTCAATTTTAAAATTACCATCCTTGTTTCCAAATACCACCCTGACCTTGCCCCTCCCCCCAGCTCTATAACCTCCTCCAGCCCCTGAAACAGGCTTGTCCAATCCAGGGCCCACAAGCCAGAAGTGGCCCACAAAGCCCCTCTATGTGACCCCCAATGTGATTGTTCAAAATGCCTTTAACACAGGTCAGTGAAGTTGAGGATTTCTGCAAGGGGCTGTTCCTCCAATCACAGGTTATTCCCTTCCCTTGTTGGCTGTTGATAGGCTCAGCAGCAAACATGGGAGAGTAACTGGCTGTAATTAGACTGGCTGCTGCCGGAGAGAGAGCGAGAGAAAGTGAGAGAAAACGAGAGCGAGCAAGAGACAGCAAGATACAGCACGAGAGGGCGCGCGAGCGAGGGAGAGGGCGCGCGAGCGAGGGAGAGGGCGCGCGAGCGAGGGAGAGGGCGCGCGAGCGAGGGAGAGGGCCCGCGAGCGAGGGAGAGGGCCCGCGAGAAAGAGCCAGCGAGGGAGTGAGAGAGAGCCAGCGAGAGTCCGAGAGAGAGCCAGCGAGGGAGCGAGAGAGAGCCAGCGAGGGAGCGAGAGAGAGCCAGCGAGGGAGCGAGAGAGAGCCAGCGAGGGAGCGAGAGAGAGCCAGCGAGGGAGCGAGAGAGAGCCAGCGACGGAGCGAGAGAGAGCCAGCGACGGAGCGAGAGAGAGCCAGCGAGGGAGCGAGAGAGAGCCAGCGAGGGAGCGAGAGAGAGCCAGCGAGGGAGCGAGAGAGAGCCAGCGAGGGAGCGAGAGAGAGCCAGCGAGGGAGCGAGAGAGAGCCAGCGAGGGAGCGAGAGAGAGCCAGCGAAAGTGTGAGAGAGAGCCAGCGAGAGTGCGAGAGAGAGCCAGCGAGAGTGCGAGAGAGAGCCAGCGAGAGGGCGAGCGAGAGAGAGAGCGAGAGAGAGAGAGAGAGAGAGAGCAAAAGCCAGTGAGAGAGAGAGAGCAAAAGAGCACGAGGGAGAGCAAAAGAGCACGAGGGAGAGCAAAAGAGCATGAGGGAGAGCAAGAGAGCACGAGGGAGAGAGCGCGCGAGAGAGAGAGACAGAGAGCGCGCGAGAGAGAGAGACAGAGAGCGCGCGAGAGAAAGAGAGAGAGCGCGCGAGAGAAAGAGAGAGAGACAGAGAGCGCGCGAGAGAGAGAGACAGAGAGCGCGCGAGAAAGAGAGAGAGAGACAAAGAGAGGCGAGAGAGAGAGAGACAGAGAGAGCACGAGAGAGAGAGAGAGCACGAGAGAGAGAGAGAGAGAGCACGAGAGAGAGTGAGACAGAGAGAGCGCGAGAGAGAGAGAGACAGAGAGAGCGCGAGAGAGAGAGAGACAGAGAGAGCGCGAGAGAGAGACAGAGAGAGCGCGAGAGAGAGACAGAGAGAGCACGAGAGAGAGACAGAGAGAGCACGAGAGAGAGACAGAGAGAGCGCGAGAGAGAGAGAGACAGAGAGAGCGCGAGAGAGAGAGAGACAGAGAGAGCGCGAGAGAGAGAGAGACAGAGAGAGCGCGAGAGAGAGACAGAGCGCGAGAGAGAGAGAGACAGAGAGAGCGCGAGAGAGAGAGAGACAGAGAGAGCGCGAGAGAGAGAGACAGAGAGAGCGCGAGAGAGAGAGCGCGAGAGAGAGCGCGAGAGAGAGCGCGAGAGAGAGCGCGAGAGAGAGAGCGCGAGAGAGAGAGCGCGAGAGAGAGAGCGCGAGAGAGAGAGCGCGAGAGAGAGAGCGCGAGAGAGAGAGCGCGAGAGAGAGAGCGCGAGAGAGAGCGCGAGAGAGAGAGCGCGAGAGAGAGAGCGCGAGAGAGAGAGCGCGAGAGAGAGAGCGCGAGAGAGAGAGAGACAGAGAGAGCGCGAGATAGTGAGCACGAGAGTGAAAGAGAGCGTGAGAGCGCGAGAGAGAGAGCGCGAGAGAGAGAGCGCGAGAGAGAGAGCGCGAGAGAGAGAGCGCGAGAGAGAGAGCGCGAGAGAGAGAGCGCGAGAGAGAGAGCGCGAGAGAGAGAGCGCGAGAGAGAGAGCGCGAGAGAGAGAGCGCGAGAGAGAGAGCGCGAGAGAGAGAGCGCGAGAGAGAGAGCGCGAGAGAGAGAGCGCGAGAGAGAGAGAGCGCGAGAGAGAGCGAGAGCGCGAGAGAGCACGAGAGCGCGAGAGAGCACGAGAGCGCGAGAGAGAGAGCACGAGAGCAAGAGAGAGAGCGCGAGAGAGCGCGAGAGAGAGAGCGCGAGAGAGAGAGCGCGAGAGAGAGAGCGCGAGAGAGAGAGCGCGAGAGAGAGAGCGCGAGAGAGAGAGCGCGAGAGAGAGAGCGCGAGAGAGAGAGCGCGAGAGAGAGAGCGCGAGAGAAAGAGCGCGAGAGAGAGCGCGAGAGAGAGAGCGCGAGAGAGAAAGCGCGAGAGAGAGAGCGCGAGAGAGAGAACGCGAGAGAGAGAGCGCGCGAGAGAGAGAGAGACAGCGCGAGAGAGAGAGACAGCGCGAGAGAGAGAGACAGCGCGAGAGAGAGAGACAGCGCGAGAGAGAGAGACAGCGCGAGAGAGAGAGACAGCGCGAGAGAGAGAGAGCGCGAGAGAGAGAGAGCGCGAGAGAGAGAGAGAGAGCGTGAGAGAGAGAGAGAGCGTGAGAGAGAGAGAGCGCGAGAGAGAGAGCGCGAGAGAGAGAGCGAGAGCGCAAGAGAGAGAGCACGAGAGCGAGAGAGAGAGCGCGAGAGAGAGCACGAGAGAGAGAGCGCGAGAGAGAGCACGCGAGAGAGCGCGCGCGAGAGAGAGCGCGCGAGAGAGAGCGCGCGAGAGAGAGCGCGAGAGAGAGCGCGCAAGAGAGAGCGCGCGAGAGAGAGCGCGCGAGAGACAGCGCGCGAGAGAGAGCGCGAAAGAGAGAGCGCGCAAGAGAGAGCGCGCGAGAGAGAGCGCGCGAGAGAGAGCACAAGAGCACGAGAGCGAGAGAGAGTGCGAGAGAGAGAGCACGAGAGAGAGAGAGCGCGAGAGAGAGAGAGCGCGAGAGAGAGAGAGCGCGAGAGAGAGAGGGCGAGAGAGAGAGCGCGAGAGAGAGAGCGCGAGAGAGAGAGCACGAGAGAGAGAGCGCGAGAGAGAGAGCGCGAGAGAGAGAGCGCGAGAGAGAGAGCGCGAGAGAGATAGCGTGAGAGAGATAGAGCAAGAGAGAGAGCGCGAGAGAGAGCGCGAGAGAGAGCGCGAGAGAGAGCGCGAGAGCACGAGAGCGCGAGAGAGAGAGAGCGCGAGAGAGAGAGAGCGCGAGAGAGAGAGAGCGCGAGAGAGAGAGAGCGCGAGAGAGAGAGAGCGCGAGAGAGAGAGAGCGCGAGAGAGAGAGCGCGAGAGAGAGAGAGCGCGAGAGAGAGAGAGCGCGAGAGAGAGAGAGCGCAAGACAGAGAGCGCAAGAGAGAGAGCGCGAGAGAGAGAGCACGAGAGCGCTAGAGAGAGAGCACGAGAGCGAGAGAGAGAGCGCGCGAGAGAGAGCGCGCGAGAGAGAGCGCGCGAGAGAGAGCGCGCGAGAGAGAGCGCGCGAGAGAGAGCGCGCGAGAGAGAGCGCGCGAGAGACAGAGCGCGAGAGACAGAGCGCGAGAGACAGAGCGCGAGAGACAGAGCGCGAGAGACAGAGCGCGAGAGACAGAGCGCGAGAGACAGAGCGCGCGAGAGAGAGCGCGCGAGAGAGAGAGCGCGCGAGAGAGAGCGCGCGAGAGAGTGCGAGAGAGAGAGCGCGAGAGAGAGTGCGAGAGAGAGAGAGCGCAAGAGAGAGAGAGAGAGCACGAGAGAGAGAGAGCGCGAGAGAGAGAGAGCGCGAGAGAGAGAGAGCGCGAGAGAGAGAGAGCGCGAGAGAGAGAGAGCGCGAGAGAGAAAGAGCGCGAGAGAGAAAGAGCGCGAGAGAGAAAGAGCGCGAGAGAGAAAGAGCGCGAGAGAGCGAAAGAGCGCGAGAGAGAGAGAGCGCGAGAGAGAGAGAGCGCGAGAGAGAGAGCGCGAGAGAGAGAGCGCGAGAGAGAGAGTACGAGGGAGAGAGAGAGCGCGAGGGAGAGAGAGAGAGCGCGAGAGAGAGAGAGAGAGAGCGCGAGAGAGAGAGAGAGCGCGAGAGAGAGAGAGCGCGAGAGAGAGAGCGCGAGAGAGAGAGAGCGCGAGAGAGAGAGCGCGAGAGAGAGAGCGCGAGAGAGAGAGCGCGAGAGAGAGAGAGCGCGAGAGAGAGCGCGAGAGAGAGCGCGAGAGAGAGAGAGCGCGAGAGAGAGCGCGAGAGAGAGAGAGCGCGAGAGAGAGTGCGAGAGAGAGAGAGCGCGAGAGAGAGAGAGAGCGCAAGAGAGAGAGAGCGCGAGAGAGAGAGAGCGTGAGAGAGAGAGAGAGCGTGAGAGAGAGAGAGAGCGAGAGAGAGAGAGCACGAGAGAGAGAGAGCACGAGAGAGAGAGAGAGCGCGAGAGAGAGACAGAGAGAGCGCGAGAGAGAGAGAGACAGAGAGAGCGCGAGAGAGAGAGAGACAGAGAGCGCGAGAGAGAGAGAGACAGAGAGAGCGAGAGAGAGAGAGAAGAGAGAGCGCGAGAGAGAGAGAGAGAGACAGAGAGCGCGCGAGAAAGAGAGAGAGACAAAGAGAGGCGAGAGAGAGACAGAGAAAGCACGAGAGAGAGAGAGAGAGCACGAGAGAGAGAGACAGAGAGAGCGCGAGAGAGAGTGAGACAGAGAGAGCGCGAGAGAGAGAGACAGAGAGAGCGCGAGAGAGAGAGACAGAGAGAGCGCGAGAGAGAGAGACAGAGAGAGCGCGAGAGAAAGACAGAGAGAGCGCGAGAGAGAGACAGAGAGCGCGCGAGAGAGAGCGCGCGAGAGAGAGCGCGCGAGAGAGAGCGCGCGAGAGAGAGCGCGCGAGAGAGAGCGCGCGAGAGAGAGCGCGCGAGAGAGAGCGCGCGAGAGAGAGCGCGCGAGAGAGAGCGCGCGAGAGAGAGCGCGCGAGAGAGAGCGCGCGAGAGACAGAGCGCGAGAGACAGAGCGCGAGAGACAGAGCGCGAGAGACAGAGCGCGAGAGACAGAGCGCGAGAGAGAGAGCGCGAGAGAGAGAGCGCGCGAGAGAGAGCGCGCGAGAGAGAGCGCGCGAGAGAGTGCGCGCGAGAGAGTGCGAGAGAGAGAGCGCGAGAGAGAGTGCGAGAGAGAGAGAGCGCAAGAGAGAGAGAGAGAGCACGAGAGAGAGAGAGCGCGAGAGAGAGAGCGCGAGAGAGAGAGAGCGCGAGAGAGAGAGCGCGAGAGAGAGAGAGCGCGAGAGAGAGAGAGCGCGAGAGAGAGAGAGCGCGAGAGAGAGAGAGCGCGAGAGAGAGAGAGCGCGAGAGAGAAAGAGCGCGAGAGAGAAAGAGCGCGAGAGAGCGAAAGAGCGCGAGAGAGAGAGAGCGCGAGAGAGAGAGAGCGCGCGAGAGAGAGCGCGAGAGAGAGAGCGCGAGAGAGAGAGTACGAGGGAGAGAGAGAGCGCGAGGGAGAGAGAGAGAGCGCGAGAGAGAGAGAGACAGCGCGAGAGAGAGAGAGCGCGAGAGAGAGAGAGCGCGAGAGAGAGAGCGCGAGAGAGAGAGAGCGCGAGAGAGAGAGCGCGAGAGAGAGAGCGCGAGAGAGAGAGCGCGAGAGAGAGAGAGCGCGAGAGAGAGCGCGAGAGAGAGAGAGCGCGAGAGAGAGTGCGAGAGAGAGAGAGCGCGAGAGAGAGAGAGAGCGCAAGAGAGAGAGAGCGCGAGAGAGAGAGAGAGCGTGAGAGAGAGAGAGAGCGTGAGAGAGAGAGCGCGAGAGAGAAAGAGCGCGAGAGAGAAAGAGCGCGAGAGAGAAAGAGCGCGAGAGAGAAAGAGCGCGAGAGAGCGAAAGAGCGCGAGAGAGAGAGAGCGCGAGAGAGAGAGAGCGCGAGAGAGAGAGCGCGAGAGAGAGAGCGCGAGAGAGAGAGTACGAGGGAGAGAGAGAGCGCGAGGGAGAGAGAGAGAGCGCGAGAGAGAGAGAGAGAGAGCGCGAGAGAGAGAGCGCGAGAGAGAGAGAGCGCGAGAGAGAGAGAGCGCGAGAGAGAGAGCGCGAGAGAGAGAGCGCGAGAGAGAGAGCGCGAGAGAGAGAGAGCGCGAGAGAGAGCGCGAGAGAGAGAGAGCGCGAGAGAGAGTGCGAGAGAGAGAGCGCGAGAGAGAGAGAGAGCGCGAGAGAGAGAGAGCGCGAGAGAGAGAGAGCGTGAGAGAGAGAGAGAGCGTGAGAGAGAGAGAGAGCGAGAGAGAGAGAGCACGAGAGAGAGAGAGCACGAGAGAGAGAGAGAGCGCGAGAGAGAGACAGAGAGAGCGCGAGAGAGAGAGAGACAGAGAGAGCGCGAGAGAGAGAGAGACAGAGAGCGCGAGAGAGAGAGAGACAGAGAGAGCGAGAGAGAGAGAGAAGAGAGAGCGCGAGAGAGAGAGAGAGAGACAGAGAGCGCGCGAGAAAGAGAGAGAGACAAAGAGAGGCGAGAGAGAGACAGAGAAAGCACGAGAGAGAGAGAGAGAGCACGAGAGAGAGAGACAGAGAGAGCGCGAGAGAGAGTGAGACAGAGAGAGCGCGAGAGAGAGAGACAGAGAGAGCGCGAGAGAGAGAGACAGAGAGAGCGCGAGAGAGAGAGACAGAGAGAGCGCGAGAGAAAGACAGAGAGAGCGCGAGAGAGAGACAGAGAGCGCGCGAGAGAGAGCGCGCGAGAGAGAGCGCGCGAGAGAGAGCGCGCGAGAGAGAGCGCGCGAGAGAGAGCGCGCGAGAGAGAGCGCGCGAGAGAGAGCGCGCGAGAGAGAGCGCGCGAGAGAGAGCGCGCGAGAGAGAGCGCGCGAGAGAGAGCGCGCGAGAGAGAGCGCGCGAGAGAGAGCGCGCGAGAGAGAGCGCGCGAGAGAGAGCGCGCGAGAGAGAGCGCGCGAGAGAGAGCGCGCGAGAGAGAGCGCGCGAGAGACAGAGCGCGAGAGACAGAGCGCGAGAGACAGAGCGCGAGAGACAGAGCGCGAGAGACAGAGCGCGAGAGACAGAGCGCGAGAGACAGAGCGCGAGAGAGAGAGCGCGCGAGAGAGAGCGCGCGAGAGAGAGCGCGCGAGAGAGCGCGAGAGAGAGAGCGCGAGAGAGAGAGCGCGCGAGAGAGTGCGAGAGAGAGAGCGCGAGAGAGAGTGCGAGAGAGAGAGAGCGCAAGAGAGAGAGAGAGAGCACGAGAGAGAGAGAGCGCGAGAGAGAGAGAGCGCGAGAGAGAGAGAGCGCGAGAGAGAGAGCGCGAGAGAGAGAGAGCGCGAGAGAGAGAGAGCGCGAGAGAGAGAGAGCGCGAGAGAGAGAGAGCGCGAGAGAGAAAGAGCGCGAGAGAGAAAGAGCGCGAGAGAGCGAAAGAGCGCGAGAGAGAGAGAGCGCGAGAGAGAGAGAGCGCGCGAGAGAGAGCGCGAGAGAGAGAGCGCGAGAGAGAGAGTACGAGGGAGAGAGAGCGCGAGAGAGAGAGCGCGAGAGAGAGAGTACGAGGGAGAGAGAGAGCGCGAGGGAGAGAGAGAGAGCGCGAGAGAGAGAGAGACAGCGCGAGAGAGAGAGAGCGCGAGAGAGAGAGAGCGCGAGAGAGAGAGCGCGAGAGAGAGAGAGCGCGAGAGAGAGAGCGCGAGAGAGAGAGCGGGAGAGAGAGAGCGCGAGAGAGAGAGCGCGAGAGAGAGAGCGCGAGAGAGAGAGAGCGCGAGAGAGAGCGCGAGAGAGAGAGAGTGCGAGAGAGAGTGCGAGAGAGAGAGAGCGCGAGAGAGAGAGAGAGCGCAAGAGAGAGAGAGCGCGAGAGAGAGAGAGAGCGTGAGAGAGAGAGAGAGCGTGAGAGAGAGAGAGAGAGCGAGAGAGAGAGAGCACGAGAGAGAGAGAGCGCGAGAGAGAGAGAGCACGAGAGAGAGAGAGCACGAGAGAGAGAGAGCGCGAGAGAGAGAGAGAGCGCGAGAGAGAGACAGAGAGCGCGAGAGAGAGAGAGACAGAGAGAGCGAGAGAGAGAGAGAAGAGAGAGCGCGAGAGAGAGAGAGAGAGACAGAGAGCGCGCGAGAAAGAGAGAGAGACAAAGAGAGGCGAGAGAGAGACAGAGAAAGCACGAGAGAGAGAGAGAGAGCACGAGAGAGAGAGACAGAGAGAGCGCGAGAGAGAGTGAGACAGAGAGAGCGCGAGAGAGAGAGACAGAGAGAGCGCGAGAGAGAGAGACAGAGAGAGCGCGAGAGAAAGACAGAGAGAGCGCGAGAGAGAGACAGAGAGAGCGCGAGAGAGAGACAGAGAGAGCGCGAGAGAGAGAGAGACAGAGAGAGCGCGAGAGAGACAGAGCGCGAGAGAGACAGAGCGCGAGAGAGAGAGAGAGACAGAGAGAGCGCGAGAGAGCGAGCGCGAGAGAGCGAGCGCGAGAGAGCGAGCGCGAGAGAGAGAGCGCGAGAGAGAGAGCGCGAGAGAGAGAGCGCGAGAGAGCGCGAGAGAGCGCGAGAGAGAGAGCGCGAGAGAGAGAGCGCGAGAGAGAGAGCGCGAGAGAGAGCGCGAGAGAGAGAGAGAGAGAGAGCGCGAGATAGTGAGCACGAGAGTGAAAGAGAGCGTGAGAGAGAGAGAGAGCGCGAGAGAGAGAGCGCGAGAGAGAGAGCGCGAGAGAGAGAGCGCGAGAGAGAGAGCGCGAGAGAGAGAGCGCGAGAGAGAGAGCGCGAGAGAGAGAGCGCGAGAGAGAGAGCGCGAGAGAGAGAGCGCGAGAGAGAGAGCGCGAGAGAGAGAGCGCAAGAGAGCGCGAGAGAGAGAGCGCGAGAGAGAGTGAGCGCGAGAGAGAACGCGAGAGAGAGAGCGCGAGAGAGAGAGCGCGAGAGAGAGAGCGAGAGCGCGAGAGAGCACGAGAGCGCGAGAGAGAGAGCACAAGAGCAAGAGAGAGAGCGCGAGAGAGAGCACGAGAGCGAGAGAGAGAGCGCGAGAGAGAGAGCGCGAGAGAGAGAGCGCGAGAGAGAGAGCGCGAGAGAGAGAGCGCGAGAGAGAGAGCGCGAGAGAGAGAGCGCGAGAGAGAGAGCGCGAGAGAGAGAGCGCGAGAGAGAGAGCGCGAGAGAGAGAGCGCGAGAGAGAGAGCGCGAGAGAGAGAGCGCGAGAGAGAGAGCGCGAGAGAGAGAGCGCGAGAGAGAGAGCGCGAGAGAGAGCGCGCGAGAGAGAGCGCGCGAGAGAGAGCGCGCGAGAGAGAGAGCGCGAGAGAGAGAGCGCGAGAGAGAGAGCGCGAGAGAGAGAGCGCGAGAGAGAGAGCGCGAGAGAGAGAGCGCGAGAGAGAGAGCGCGAGAGAGAGAGCGCGAGAGAGAGAGCGCGAGAGAGAGAGCGCGCGAGAGAGACAGAGACAGCACGAGAGAGAGAGACAGCGCGAGAGAGAGAGACAGCGCGAGAGAGAGAGAGACAGCGCGAGAGAGAGAGAGACAGCGCGAGAGAGAGAGACAGCGCGAGAGAGACAGCGCGAGAGACAGCGCGAGAGAGAGAGAGCGCGAGAGAGAGAGAGCGCGAGAGAGAGAGAGCGCGAGAGAGAGAGAGCGCGAGAGAGAGAGAGCGCGAGAGAGAGAGAGCGCGAGAGAGAGAGAGCGCGAGAGAGAGAGAGCGCGAGAGAGAGCGCGAGAGAGAGCGCGAGAGAGAGAGAGCGCGAGAGAGAGAGAGCGCGAGAGAGAGAGCGCGAGAGAGAGAGAGCGCGAGAGAGAGAGAGCGCGAGAGAGAGAGAGCGCGAGAGAGAGAGCGCGAAAGAGAGAGCGAGAGCGCAAGAGAGAGAGCACGAGAGCGAGAGAGAGAGCGCGAGAGAGAGCGCGAGAGAGAGAGCGCGAGAGAGAGAGCGCGAGAGAGAGCGCGAGAGAGAGCACGTGAGAGAGCATGCGCGAGAGAGAGCGCGCGAGAGAGAGCGCGCGAGAGAGAGCGCGCGAGAGAGAGCGCGCGAGAGAGAGCGCGAGAGAGAGAGCGCGAGAGATAGAGCGCGAGAGAGAGCGCGCGAGAGAGAGCGCGCGAGAGAGAGCGTGCGAGAGCGCGCAAGAGAGAGCGCAAGAGAGAGCGCGCGAGAGAGAGCGCGCGAGAGAGAGCGCGCGAGAGAGAGCGCGCGAGAGAGAGCACAAGAGCACGAGAGCGAGAGAGAGCGCGAGAGAGAGAGCGCGAGAGAGAGAGAGCGCGAGAGAGAGAGAGCGCGAGAGAGAGAGGGCGAGAGAGAGAGCGCGAGAGAGAGAGCGCGAGAGAGAGAGCGCGAGAGAGAGAGCGCGAGAGAGAGAGCGCGAGAGAGAGAGCGCGAGAGAGATAGAGCGAGAGAGAGAGCGCGAGAGAGAGAGAGCGCGAGAGAGAGCGCGAGAGAGAGCGCGAGAGAGAGCGCGAGAGCACGAGAGCGAGAGAGAGCGCGAGAGAGAGAGAGCGCGAGAGAGAGAGAGCGCGAGAGAGAGAGCGCGAGAGAGAGAGAGCGCGAGAGAGAGAGAGCGCGAGAGAGAGAGAGCGCGAGAGAGAGAGCGCGAGAGAAAGCGCGAGAGAGAGAGCGCGAGAGAGAGAGCGCAAGAGAGAGAGCGCAAGAGAGAGAGCGCGAGAGAGAGAGCGCGAGAGAGAGAGAGAGCACGAGAGCGCGAGAGAGAGAGCACGAGAGCGAGAGAGAGAGCGCGCGAGAGAGAGCGCGCGAGAGAGAGCGCGCGAGAGAGAGAGCGCGAGAGAGAGAGCGCGAGAGAGAGAGCGCGAGAGAGAGAGCGCGAGAGAGAGAGCGCGAGAGAGAGAGCGCGAGAGAGAGCGCGAGAGAGAGCGCGAGAGAGAGAGCGCGAGAGAGAGAGCGCGAGAGAGAGAGCGCGAGAGAGAGCGCGCGAGAGAGAGCGCGCGAGAGAGAGCGCGAGAGAGAGCGCGCGAGAGAGTGCGAGAGAGAGAGCGCGAGAGAGAGTGCGAGAGAGAGAGAGCGCGAGAGAGAGCGCGAGAGAGAGAGAGCGCGAG